>NW_026909278.1:82500-85000 GCF_033115175.1 Lepus europaeus
CCTTCCCTCCGCCACCCACAGGAGAGCCCCAGGCAGAGTTCCAGGCTCCTGGCTTCAGCTTGGCCCAGTCACAGCTGTTGTAGCCACTGGGAGAGTGAACCAGCGGATGGAAGACCTCTCTCTCTCTCTCTCTCTCTCTCTCTCTCTCTCTCTCTCTCTCTGTCTCTCTCTCTCCCCTCCCTCTCTGCCTTCCTCCAACTCTCCTTCTCTGTAACTCTGACTTTCAAATAAATAAATACTCAAAAAAAAGAAAATTCAATGAACCTCAAAAGAACACAGAAATGATTTAATGTTTTGAGAGAGAGATGGAACTAGTTAAAGTAAATCAAACAGAAACGCTTCAACTGGAAAATATACTAACTGGAATTTTCAAAAATGACAGGAGACATCCATAGTGGAATAGATGAACGGAAGAACAAACCCCTGAGCTCGAAGGTGGCTGCTAGAAAACACCTGGCTGGAGCAGAAAAATGAACCAAGAGGAGTTAAGAAAACTTGCAAGTGCATTAAGCCTGGGATTATAAAATTGAAATTATGTCTTTGCAAAAATTAAAGAAAGACAAGGAAAGAAGGAGGGAGAGAGGGAGGGAAGGAGGGAGGTATGGTTATCTCCTTAGAACAGTATCTATGAAATACATGAAATCTGTTCTTATAGTTTTTTTAATTTTTGAGAAGAAAAAATTTACAGAAACTTGGGACAGCATAGGAAGAGTAAACATCTGAGTTATTTGTGTCCAGGAGGGATTCGAGAATACCAAGAAGGGAATAAAATGTCTTCAAGGACATAACAGAAAACTTCCCAGGTCTATAGAAAGATGTGACTGTCCAGGTACAAGAAGGTTAGAATCCATGAAACCAAATCTGCCCCAATACATATCACAATAAACTCCCCAAGGCCGAAGATCGAGAGAGCATTCTCAAAGCTAAACTAGAGAAGATTTGGTTAAGTAGAATTAACAGCAATTCTCAGAATATTACCAAAAGGAAAGGAAGAGGAAATTCTTCCAAACCCATTCTATAAGGCCAGCATTACCTTAACACCAAAATTACATAAGAACACAACAGCACAAACCCAACAGGCCAATCTCTTTGGTGAACATAGATGAAAAAATCCTCAGCAAAAACACTAGCAAACCAAATAACACATCAAAAATATCATACACCAGGGTCAAGTGGGATTCATCCCAGAGATGTAATGAAGGAGAGCCCAGGATGTGGGAAGCCATCAGCCCAACACACCACATCAACAAGGCAAAGGACAGAAGCCATAATCGGGACAGCACTGTGGCATAGCTGGCAAAGCTGCCATCCCATATGTGTGCCCGTTTGAGTCCTGGATGCTCTACTTCCGATCCAGCTCTCTGCTGTGGCCTGGGAAAGCAGTGGAAGATGGGCCAAGTCCTTGGACCCCTGCACCCACGTGGGAGACCTGGAAGAAGCTCCTGGCTCCTGGTTTTGGATCAGCGCAGCTCCAGCTGGGCCATTTAGGGAGTGAACTGTGGATGGAAGACCTCTATATCTCTAACTCTGCCCTTCAAGAAAATAAATATTTGTAAAAATACAAAATCACATGATCAACTCAAAAATGCAGAAAAGGTATTCAATAAAATTCAACATTCTTTCATGACAAAAAAAAAACTCAACGAATTAGTTCTAGAAAGAAGATACCTTAGCATAGTAAAGTCATACAGAACAGCCAACAGGTAATTTCACACTGAGTGGGTAAATGTGAAAGCTTTCTCTCTCAGCCCTGGAGCAAGACAAGCGAACCCTCCCCCTTCTCCATGTTCACAGCAGCTCCCTGCTAACACGCCTGTGAAAGTGCTCAACCACCGGGGAGCCCCAGGAGAGTTCCAGGCTCCTGGCTTCAGCTTGGCCCAGTCACAGCTGTTGTAGTCACTGGGAGAGTGAACCAGCGGATAGAAGACCTCTCTCTCTCTCTCTCGATCTCTCTCTCTCTCTCACTCTCTCTCCCTCCTTCCCTCCGCCACGCATGGGAGAGCCTCGGGCAGAGTTCCAGGCTCCTGGCTTCAGCTTGGCCCAGTCACAGCTGTTGTAGCCACTGGGAGAGTGAACCAGCAGATGGAAGACCTCTCTCTCTCTCTCTCTCTCTCTTTCTCTCTCTCTCTCCCTCCGTCCCTCCCTCCCTCCTTCCCTCCTTCACCCACTGGGGAGCCCCAGGCAGAGTTCCAGGCTCCTGGCTTCAGCTTTGCCCAGTCACAGCTGTTGTGGCCATTGGGAGAGTGAACCAGCAGATGGAAGACCTCTCTCTCTCTCTCTCTCTCTCTCTCTCTCTCTCTCTCTCTCTCTCTCTTTCCCTCCTTCCCTCCGCCACCCACAGGAGAGCCCCAGGCAGAGTTCCAGGCTCCTGGCTTCAGCTGGCCCAGTCACAGCTGTTGTAGCCACTGGGAGAGTGAACCAGCGGATGGAAGACCTCTCTCTCTCTCTCTCTCTCTCTCTCTCTCTCTCTCTCTCTCTCTCTCCCTCCTTCCCTCCGCCA
>NW_026909279.1:0-87092 GCF_033115175.1 Lepus europaeus
ATCCTTTGAGGAGGAGTGGCGGCAGTGGGATTTTCAGCGCCCACTGTCCGTGTCCGAGACAGTGGGAGTTCCTTGTTATTCGGGAGGGGACCAGGTGGCCACAGGTGGATATCAGGTCATGCACCTGTGTGCAGAGTGATTGAGGCGCGGCAGTGACTGAGCGTGTCTGAGTCCGAGAGGGGAAAGCCCCAGTGGAAGTATCTGTCCTGACCCCTACCCTGCAGTGTCGCCTTGCTTCCCCCAGAGGGCAGCAGCGGGTGAGGAGGGAGCCTTGGCCAGGCTCTTCCCTGGGGAGTACATCCCTGGTGCAGTCTGTGCTGCCCCCCCTCCCCGCCATGGGAGGAGGGTGGGTTGTCAGCAGTGGTTGTGTCCACTTTGCTGAAGGCTCTGGGGGCACATTTTAGGCATCTTGAAAAATCAAGCCAAGCGACTGCGAGGAGCCGGTGGAGGTGTTCGCCGTGGGAGTGGGGGTGGGAGATGAGGACCCTGCACCCGGCTGGAGTGCCGGCCAGCCTCCTGCCCTGTGAGCTGTGCTGCAGGGTGCACCTGCGTCTGCTCTGTTGTGGGTCTGCTCTGTGAGCGTTTTCGTAGACTTGTGTTTGCTGGCCCTGGCATCCAGTGCTCCCCTCCCGTGGCTCTTTAGCAGGGGGTCTTCCGCGGTGAGAGGCCGTGGAGAGCACCAGGCTTTCTTAACATGTTCCCAGCAAAGAAGAATTCTGCAAATAGCCTTTCTGGGAGTTTGTGCTGCAGGATGCTTTGGTCCTGACTTGATTCCTAGCCTGTCGGTTCTGAGAAGCCGAGAACACTGAGCTGGGGGAATGTTTCCCATTACCGTCATCTGCCTGGGCTTAGCAGGCTGATTGCTGTGTAAATATTTGCACATTCATTGCAGTATTTGCTTCTCCTCTGTAAGCAATCTGTATGGCATGCTGAAAAAATACTGGGCCGGGAATTTGGAGATGAAACTTTTAAGATATATTTATTTATTTCAAAAGCAGAGTTAGAGGGAGGGAGGGAGGGAGGGAGGGAGATTCCATCCACTGGTTCACCCCCCTACCCCCAGATGACAGCAGTGCTCATGGCTGGGTCTGTCCGAAGCCAGGAGCTTCTTTCAGGTCTCCCATGTGGGTGCAGGGGCCCAAGCACTTGGCCATCTTCCACTGCTTTCCCAGGTGCAGTAGCAGGGAGCTGGATCGGAAGTGGAGCAGCCGGGACTCAAAGGGACTCTGATGTGGGAAGCCACGGTCACAAGCCTGGGGCACAACACCAGCCCCTGCTCTGTAGCTCAGAGCGCAGACCTGCTCTGAGACGGTGAGCCACGATTTTGGATTCTGTGAGTGAGTGAGCTGCTGATTCAGCAGGCGGGGGATGGTCCCAGGACACAGCTCGGATATGCTTACAGGGACAGCGCGCTGATGTGCAGGTGCACGGAGACACACGTGTTTTATCAGACGGAGACTCTGTGGGGCTTTGTGGCTGCCACCCTCACTGTAGGGCTGCCACTGCGCCTGGCAGAAGGTCGCTGCTCTCACTTGAGAGGCACGGGCGGCCGCGCGCCTGTTACACTCAGCGCTGGGTTTTCTAAACGGCATGGGGTGCTCTCGCACGTGTCCCCTCTGAGGATGCACGAGTGGCAGGAGAAACAGCACAACTCTTCTTACCCAAATGTGCCTGGAGAGGGATCCCTGGTACTCAGGGCGGCTGTGGTCCTCAGGTACCTGCCAGACCTTTCTCCCACAGTGAGAGACACATGGGGTGTGTCTTCAATGCTGCCGTTGGCTTCATCTTTTTTTTTTTTTTTTTTTTTTTTTAGTTTAATTCTCTATTCCTAATTTCTGGATTAGTATTAAAACGTGTTCCTGGGCCGGCGCTGTGGCTCAACAGGCTAATCCTCTGCCTAGCGGCGCTAGCACACCGGGTTCTAGTCCCAGTCAGGGCACCGGATTCTGTCCTGGTTGCCCCTCTTCCAGGCCAGCTCTCTACTGTGGCCTGGGAAGGCAGTGGAGGATGGCCCAAGTGCTTGGGCCCTGCACCCCATGGGAAACCAGGATAAGCACCTGGCCTGCCTTCGGATCAGCGCAGTGTGCCGGCCGCGGCGGCCATTGGAGGGTGAACCAACGGCAAAGGAAGACCTTTCTCTCTGTCTCTCTCTCTCACTGTCCACTCTGCCTGTCAAAAACAAACAAACAAAAAAAACAAAACAAAAAACAAAAAACGTGTTCCTGTGATGGGCAGGTTTATAGCTGTGTGGTTCAGCGTAGAGGGAACCAACACATTTCAGTCTGCAGGCTCCTTAATTCATTTAATCTCCAGATCCAGTTAATTTCCTCTTGGGAAACAAAGGATTTGTGTTTCAGGGAGGGAGAGTTGTGGTTGTCGGCAGGATGCCTTTATATCTTGAAGCACTTCTTTTTATTTGATTATAGTTTTTTAATTTGAGAGACAGCTTGCATCTGCTGGCTCACTCCTTAAACACCCACTCTGCCAGGGCTGGGTCAGCCACGCCCAGAACTCAGAACCCCATCCGGGTCTCCCAGGTGGGTGTCAGGGACCTAAGCTCTTGAATCCCCCAGGGTGAGCATCAGCAGGAAACTGGAGCCAGGACGCAGACCCAGGCACTCTGATCTGGGACGTGGGCATCTTAACTGGGCGCCAAGCGCTCTTGACTCCTGCCTCTGACTGCTTACTATTAAACCGTGCAGGGTTTGATTTGACGTATCGCCGTGTCTGTGCGCGTGGGGTGGAAGCGCACGTCTTGGTCTGATTTGGGTATCAGGTTTGTACAGGCCTTTTGAAATGAGCGGAGAACTCTTTGAGCTCTTAATCGACTTTAATTTTGGAAGACAATTCAGCAGTGACGCCATCTGAGCTTGGAGGTTCCTTTGTGGGAAAATTTGAAAATGACGAATGCGTGTTTAAAAACAGGGCGGGGTGGGCGTTTGGCTTTGTGGTGAAGACCCCCGTGTCCCCAGGGGAGTGGGCATCGTTCCCAGCACGCGAGGGGGTGCAAGAAGTCAAAGCGGCACTGCCGTGGACGCTGAATTATTCATTGAAGTGCATAGCTGAAAGCCGTGAAGTATTTATACTTTGGAAGCCTCGGCAACGTGAATTTTTCATGGACTTTTGTTGCAGTTCGATATGTTTTCCAGGCGCGGAAGTTGTCACTTTCAGCAGTCCTGGGGCGAGGGTTTGTGGGTCCAGAAGAGAACGCCTCCTGCACGGTGAGCTGCAGGGACCGCCGGGCCGGGTGTGGGAAGTGACTGTGGTGTGTCTGACCTTGCTGCGGGTGGGAGACGGTCCGTGGGTGCTCCAGCGCCTGTCTCGGGACAGGACCCCGAGAGGGCTGCGCTGTGAGACGTGCGTGGGAATCCTCAGGACCTGCTCTGCGGTTCTCTGGATCCCCTGCGGCAGCCCCTGGCTTTGGCTGGGGCAGGTGTCGGCTGGGGCTCTCAGCAGGCTCTCCTTGGCATGTCCTCTCCCTGGGGGAGGGTCTCAGGCTGTGGAGAAGCAGGTGCACCCCTGCGGGGGATGGGGATGCCGGCTGGGGACCTCCTGGCCCCTCTGCAGACTGCTTGTAACTTCCTGGGTGTCGTCTTCACGTGGTGGGCAATTTGGGGCCACTTCTTGAGCTGGCTCAGTGCTGCGAACGGTTCCCATGCCGTCCACTTACACTTGGCATCTGAGTGCCTCAGAGTCTCACCATGGTCTTTGTTCTAGCATTCTGTCTGTTACACACAGCATTTAAAGTGTTTATACAGGGCTCGCACTGTGGTATAGCAGGTAAAGCTGCTGCCTTCAGTGCTGGCGTCTCATGTGGGCGCTGGTTCAAGTCCTGGCTGTTCCACTTCCGATCCAGCTTTCTATTATGGCCTGGGAAAGCACTAGAAGATGACCCAAGTGTTTGGGCCCCTGCACCCATGTGGGAAACCTGGAAGAAGCTCCTAGCTCCTAGCTTCTGATAGGTGTAGCTCCAGCCATTGTGGCCATCTGGGGAGTGAACCAACAGATGGATGGAAGACCGTTCTCTCTGCCTTCCCTCTCTCTGTGTAACTCTGACTTTCAGATACATAAATAAGTAAATCTTAAAAAAAACGTGTTTATACATTGGGATACTTTAGGAAGTGTGTGTATGTTTTAAATATTTCTTTATTTATTTGAAACACAGAGGTCTTCCATCCACTGGTTCGCTTCCCAAATGGATGCAACAGCCAGGACTTGGCCAAGTCAAAGCCAGGAGCCAGGAGCTTCTTCCTGGTTTCTCATGTGGATGCAGGGCCCAAGCACTTGGGCCATCTTCAGCTGCTTTCCCAGGCACATTAGTAGGGAGCTGGATTGGAAGTGGAGCAGCCGGGACTGGAACCCTTGCCTATATGGGATGCCGGCATGTCAGGAAGCTACTTAAGCCACTGCACTGCTACACTGGCCCCGTTAGGGGTGATGTGTTGATAGTAGTTTCTTGGGAAGAAGAGGAGACAAGTGCTGAGCACACCGCTGGGTGAGGTGCAGGCCTGAGTGTGACGTTTGTGATTGACAGCACATGGCGCGTGCTTGCCGTAGACCAACAGTTGGTGGTGTAAGAGCGCGTGGGGTACATCTGTTAGGGGTGCTTCCCCGTCCTCACTGCCCGTCTGTGGGATACATTTCCGGGTGGGAGCAAGGCTGCAGTGCCGCTGTGAGAATCCCACATCTGGGGCCAGCCGCCTGCGGGTGTGACTTTTCCAACCCAAGAACGTGTTGAGAAATGGCACTGATTCACTGACCGCATCTTTAGACTTGTATTCACCATTGAAGGCGCGGGTTTCCTAAGGTGATTGGTGTGTATTTATTTGAAGCAGTACGTATTTGTGTTAAATATTTGAGAGCTCAAATTAAAAAAAAAAAATAGTTCATTCGAATGGCTCAGAGAGGGAGCAAGAGCTCTCCCATCCGCTGCTCCCTCAGGTGCATCCGCAGGAAGTTGGATCGGAAGGAGCCCGGACTGCAGCTGGCTGTCCCGTGTGGGATGCTGGCGGCGCACGGGTGGCTGGTGCTGCCTCCCCAGGCTGCGTCTTCACTACTGTGCCGAAGCCCGCCCCGTTGAGATCCCTGGCTGGGCGGTGTTCCCTAAGAGCTGCCTTGGTAGTGTCGATGTGTCTAGTGGACGGCGAAGGGAGAGATCCGAGTGCGCTGTTCTCACCTGCACACCTGTCATTGCATCACTTGAGCTCTTTCGTGTCTGAGCCCCCGGCGTCACCGAGAGTCCCTGGTCAGGGGTCAGGTGGGCTGTGCCCAGGACATAGTGGTGACCGAGGCTGGAGGGATTGGACTGTGTGACAACGCATGAGTGTGCACGTGTGAAGGTGTTGCATGTGTGTGGGTGAGTGTGCATGTGCACACACGCGTGTACATGTGACTGAAGTGTGAGTGCACGTGTGCACATGTGAGTTTGCATGTGTGTGCGTGGTGTCACAGCACAGGGAAGCCCACTTGGGTTCTCGAGCACGGAGTGTCTGTTGCAGCCATCGTGAGTTTTGTTCTGGGAACGGCACGCAGTGAGGGAGTGGGAGAGGACGGACTGGGGGCAGAAAGATCTTACACGCTTCAGAGTGCCCCTGACACGCGTGCACACTTGGGTCGTTCTTTTTTTTTTTTTTTGACAGGCAGAGTTAGACAGTGAGAGAGAGAGACAGAGGGAGAAGTCTTCCTTTGCCGTTGGTTCACCCTCCAATGACCGCTGCGGCCAGCGCACCGCGCTGATCCGAAGGCAGGAGTCAGGTGCTTCTCCTGGTCTCCCATGGGGTGCAGGGCCCAAGGACCTGGGCCATCCTCCACTGCCTTCCCGGGCCACAGCAGAGAGCTGGCCTGGAAGAGGAGCAACCGGGACAGAATCCGGCGCCCCGACCGGGACTAGAACCTGGGGTGCCGAGGATTAGCCTGTTGAGCCACGGCGCCGGCCTTGGGTGGTTCTTTGAAACAGTAAAGAAGGCCCTCTCTTGTTGCTACGTTCAGATCTGCTTCAGCGAGGTGGGTTTCAACCCCCATGCAGGGAGCCAGGCAGCCGTTCGTTGGGCTTCCAGGCTGGAGGGGCCTGGGCAGGCTTGTCCTGGATGCGCAGGGTGGGGGGCGTGGCACAGAGCCCTCAGTCCAAGGCCTCAGCTGACCTCATGTGAGGGGGTGGGGGGCGAGGCCAGCTGCTCCTCAGATGTGGTTCATGCTCGCCACTTTGATCTGCTCACTGGGCTCCTGTGGGCACCTGGGCTTGGGGAGCCTGTGACTCCCGCGCCCCAGGGGACTGAGCAGCCCACCGTGCCGTCTGCTGTCTGCGGGCTCACTGTGCCCCCTTGGACCTGGGGCTGCCCCTTTGCTGTGTGCACGGGCAGGGACCGGCAGTTTGCTGAACTTGCCTGCTGACCGCTGGCATAGGAGAGGCTGGAGCTGATTCCTGGTACGCAGAGAGGCCGGGCAGCTGCCGGCAGCGGGGGGCTCCCGGCACGCCCTGTGGCCGTTCCTGGGTGTGTGTGAGCCCGGTGTAGGGAAGAGGTGGCTGAGGGCGCTCGGTTTGGGCAGAAACGCGCGAGGCGCTTGCAGGAACCTCCCTCAGGTCCAGTCCAGAGATGGCCGAGGCTGAGAGCGTGGGGTTGCCGTGGGGGCCCCCAGGGGTTCTCAGCTGAGTCAGGAGACGCCGTCCCGGGGACATGTCGGCAGTGCTCCAGAACGTGTCCGTTGGCAGTGACTCCTTCAGTTCCAGCCCCTGGGCATGGCCATGCGGGCCCCACGCCGGCCACAGCTGAGCATCACCTGGCTGGAACTCCGGGTGCTCTGACCCAGCCAGGGTGGAGACGGTCACCCTCGTGGGAGAGATTGACACTGGGTGTTCCCGCCCCACGCGGGGCGGACTTCATGTGTGTGACGCTAAGTCATGCGGTTGAGGAAGGCTGGGACTTTTTTTTTTTTTAAATTTGAAAACCCTGGCTCATAAAACAACTCAAAACAGTGACTAAGTGCCACGAGCTGTTTGAGGTGCTCCCCAGGTCTGGAACAACCCCATGGGGGAGGGCTGCGGGTTCCTCCCACAGAAGAGGAAACTGAGGCAGCAGGCGCTGAGTCTTTGCTCTGTACCCTGGCAGGAGCCCTGTGGCACATGTGTGTGTGTGCGCACCCTGTGGTTCTGTGTGCTGTGGTCAGCCTCAGGTTTCTTGTGTTTTATTGGGATTAGGAACAAGGAAGCCTGTTACATATAATTTCATTTTTTTCTACTAGCAAGCTTAGGTCATTAGCAGATCTGGGATTTGTTTTACTAGCTAATTGGCGATGTTTGAGTTTCAAAAACTAACAACTAGGGGCACGGCAGGGAAGTGACCACGCTGGCTGCAGCATCGATCGTGTGGGCAGAAGCTGGGCCAGGCCTTCAGAACGGGCACTGTCAGAGGGGGCCTGTTCCACACAAGCAGGACCTGGGAGGTCACCTTGCAATGTCCAGCTGCATCGATTTTTTTAAAAACTGTAAAAATAGCACAGTGTGGAATAATATTTAAACGATGCAGCAACCTCAGATTTCCTGTTTATTTTCTCATGAACACTTAACATTTACTGCATTTTCTTAAAAAAAAAATCCTTGTTATTTTCATTTGTTTGAAAGGCAGAGTGGCAGCTAGAGATAGGGAGGTCTTCCATCTGCTGGCTCAGTCCCCAGTGGCCTGCAACAGCCAGGGCTGGACCAGGCTGCAGTGGGGAGCCGGGAGCTCTATCTGGGTCTCCCATGTGGGTGGCAGGGGCCCAAGGCCTTTGGGCAGCATAACCCAGAGTGTGCAGTGTGCGGAAGCTGGATCAGAAGCGGAGGTGGGGCTTGAAGCCAGGCACTGTGATGTGTTCTGAGTGGCGGCTTCACCTGGTCAGCTTCGGATTGGAGTGTCCCCACCCTGGATGGGGGGACGTCTCCCTTCAGGACGCCTTTCTCCCTGCGGTGTGAAGTTCCAGCCCCTCCTGCAGAGGAAGAGGAGGCCGTTGGCCCGTGCTGCGCCCTCTGCTGGCAGCCTTGGGTTTTGCCGGCAGTGGCAGAAGTGGCTCTGTGACGTTCCAGGAGCCATGGTTTTGAGATTGAGGCCGACTGTGGCTTGGGAGAATGCGCCGGAAGGCTTGAGGGGCAGGAGTGCAGCGGGCAGGAGTCTCAGGTGCCGGTGCCGAGTGTGGGGCAGCCCTGTGAGTGTTCAGGCCACGTGGCCAGGCTGTGTTTCAGTCCGCACAGTGGGCCAGCTCCATGACTGCTTCCTGTGACGGTCGAGGGCAGAGATCCAAGCAGCAGCGTCGAGCCGGAGACTCCAGCCGGGCTTCTGTGTCGGCGTCTTTGGTGGAAGTTGCAGGATGGGATTTGGTGGCGGGGGGCCACGTATTACCGCGGAGAGCCTCTTGCTGGTTTCTTCATCATTTAACAGACGGTCACTGGCAGGCCTTGGGAAGCCCCGCACACATCCTTTTCATGGAAGTTGGAGCAGCACTGATGTTTGGTGCTGGGCTCGCGTCTCCTGCTGCTGTCTGAATCCAGTCCTCAGCTGTCCCGCCTGCTTCTCCAGCCGTACCCTGATGGTGCAAGCTGGAAAGGTGACAGCGCCGGGAGACGCCCGTGCGGTGTGTGCAGGTGTGGAGGGCAGCACGCAGGTGCCGGGGCCGCACTGCCAGTCACCGGGTCACCACGCTCACCCTGGCAGGTGTCCACTGTCCCCAGGGAGCGCTCAGGTCTCCCCCATGTCCGTGTTCCTGCCCTGTTTACCTCTTGTTTTTCCTCTCTTCTCGTGGTTTATTTTACACCTGGTTTTCTCACAGTCGTTTGACTCTTTGCCAAGACTGGATGGAGGCACAGGAAAAAAAATAACAACTTGATTGGAGCCTTAGGATTCTGTTATTTTTAGAGTGCGGTCTCCCCAAGTGCTGTCTGTTCTTCATAAGAGCGTGGAGGTTGTACGAAAAGCTCGCTTGGATGTGGGGGTGTTCCCGAGGCACGCTTTCACAGGGGTGTCTGAACATCTGGTGCCCATTTAGGATGACGCGGCCACCGTTCCCTTCCTGGTCTGTTGGGGTGCAGGTTTCTGTGTAAGCGCCCTCCTCATTAGCCCGAACCGTGTTGGTTTTAGTTCCTCGTGAACCTGTGGCTTTGAATTATGTGAGCGGGACGGTCATGGAAGGCAGTGATGCTGTTCACGGTGCGGTGGGCTTTTCCTTTCTAAATGTCTTGGGAACGTCTCAGTGATCCTTGGGGAATCACGCATTGCAGCGTGGCCATAGGTTTGGTTCTAGGCGAGTTCAAAAGAAATCTGGACGCGGCTGCCAATTATTTCCAGGGCAGATTTTTTTGTGAGTCAGAAAAACAAGAATGCCAGTGTCAGCACTGCCCGCTGCCTCTATCTACTGCTTGCTCCCTCGAGCCGGGGCTGAAGTGCTGGTGCCGGCCCTGTTCTCTGGGGCGTCCGAGCGGCGATGGCAGGAGTGTGCGGTGACCAAGCCCTGCAGGCATTGCCAGGAGCTGCCTGCTGTCGTGGGAGTGGGCCCTGGTTCTGCGTCTCTTTTCCACACGTGTGCCTGTTGTCTGATGTTAGATGTGTCACACATGCAGCATTCGTTACTCGGCGGTGATAACTGAAGTTTGGACGTCTTGCACTTAGAGTTGAAATTCATCACCCGGATCTCAGGTTGGTTTGAAATGGAAACACCTTGCGCTGGGGGGAGCAGATGGTGGCCTGGATTGAGGCTCACGCAGCCAGCGCATCCGTGGCACCCAGATACAGGACGTGGAGCTTGGCGGGAGCTGACACGGCGTCACAAGTGCAGAGCTCTACATCCGACCTCCCGGTGGGTCCCAGTGGCAGTGCACAGCCGATGCCCTGTAACGTGACCCCGCCAGCAAAAGGAATCTTGTGTTTAGACTTGGGTCCCACCCCTGAGATGGGTCACCATGTAGACGCACGTATTCCAAAAGGAACAGCCCCTGAGATCCGGAAGCCGGGATGCCGAGTGTCGCCGCCCTGGCTGTGGCAGGGCGCCAAGCAGGTCGGGCCGCAGAGGCGGGCGGGGGCTCATGCTGCCCTCCAGGCGCACGTGCGTGGCCTCACTTGCCCGGCGAGTTCTGTGTTGTTTGGCGGGCTCGTGGAGCTGCTGTGTGCCTCGGTCTTGGGTAAACAGGAAGAGCTGCAGCGGCCCACCACGGAGGAGCCGGCAAACAGGAGGTTCCCCAGAAAGGGTGGAGCTCTACACAGATACGGTTACACATCCCTACACTGTACAAATACACGTACAGACACAGAAACGAATACACGTACAGACACAGGTACGAATACATGTACAGACACAGATACGATCACACATACAGACACATACAAATACACGTACACAGAAACGAATACACGTACAGACACAGAAACGAATACACGTACATGTACAGATACTATCACACAGACATACAAATATGAATACAAGTACATGCACAGATATGAATATACATATATACATAACGAATACACATACATACACGGATACAAATACACGTACATACACACAGATATACGAATACACGTACAGAGACATACGATTACACGTACAGACACGGATACGATTACACGTACAGATACGAATACACGTATGTACATAGGTACGAATACACGTACAGACATGGATATGATTACACGTACAGATACGAATACACGTACATACACAGGTACGAATACACATACAGACACAGATACAATTACATGTACAGACACATATGAATACACGTACAGACATGGATACGATTACACGTACAGACATGGATACGAATACACGTACATGTACAGATACTATTCACACAAATATGAATACATGTACATGCACAGATATGAATATACATATATACATAAAAACGAATACACATACATACACAGATACAAATACACGTACAGACACAGAAACGAATACACGTACATGTACAGATACTATCACACAGACATACAAATATGAATACATGTACATGCACAGATATGAATATACATATATACATAACAAATATACATACATGGATACAAATACACGTACATACACACAGAGATACGAATACATGTACAGACACATATGATTACACGTACAGACAGATACGAATACACGTACAGACATGGATATGATTACACGTACAGACACAGATACAATTACACGTACAAATACGAATACACGTACGGACACATACGATTACACGTACAGACACGGATACAATTACACGTACAGACAGATACAAATACACGTATGTACATAGGTACGAATACACGTACAGACACATACGAATACACGTACAGACACGGATACGGTTACACGTACAGACACATACGATTACACGTACAGACACGGATACGATTACACGTACAGACACAGGTACAAATACACGTACAGACACAGATACGATTACACGTACAGACAAATACGAATACACGTACGGACACATATGAATACACGTACAGACACAGATACGATTACACGTACAGACACATACGATTACACGTACAGACACGGATACGGTTACACATACACAGATACAATTACACGTACAGACACAGATACGATCACACGTACAGACACAGATACGATTACACGTACAGATACAGGTACGAATACACGTACAGACACAGATACGATTACACGTACAGACACATACGAATACACGTACGGACACATACGATTACACGTACAGACACAGATACGATTACACGTACAGATACAGGTACGAATACACGTACAGACACGGATACGATCACACGTACAGACACATACGAATACACGTACAGACACAGATACGATCACACGTACAGACACATACAAATACACGTACAGACACAGATACGATTACACGTACAGACACAGGTACGAATACACGTACAGACACAGATACGATTACACATACATGCATAAAGAAGTGGGGAGCAGAGGAGGTTACAGCTCCAGGGTAATCAAACATGTCCCCCTCTGTTTTTTTTTTTTAATTTAAAGATTTGTTTTATTTATTTGAAACGCAGAGTTAGAGAGATCTGCCATCTGTTGGTTCACTCCCCAGATGGCCTCAATGGCCAGGGCTGGGCCAGGCTGAAGCCAAGGACCAGGAGCTTCATCCTGTCTCCCACCCAGGTGCAGGGGCCCAAACACTTGGACCATTCTCCACTGCTATCCAGGCGCGTTAGCAGGGAGCTGGATCAGAAGCCGAGCAGCCAGGACTCGACCCTGTGCCCATATGGGATTCGGGCACTGTAGGTGGTGCTTTACCGGCTACACCACAGCACCGGCCCCCGAACAACCCTCTCCTAGTGTGGTCTGGGGGCCTCTAAATGCTTTTTTCTCTTCAGACCTCCAGTTCCGAGCTTGCGGCTGCCATGCCTCCGACTGCTGTCACTGGGTTGGGGTTGAGCACGTGGGGTTCCCGAAGGCCCAGGAAGGTCTCCCATGTGGCAGGCTCTCCTCCATGCCCCTGCTGCTCTGGGCCATGCAGTGACGAGCAGCTGCCCCTGCCCGGTCCCTTGGGCAGCCCCCGGCGCGGCTCTCCCAGGTGTGCGGGGCCGCTGCAGGTGCCCAGTGCCTGCAGAGCTGGAGAGGTGAGCTCGGGATGCACAGAGTGTGTGTGGGGAGGCTATAGGTGGGTGTGTGTCTGCATTAGAGCTGCTCTCAAGGCCACACTTTATGCCGGTAGCCGCGGTTCTCTCGTTTCTGCTTAGAGACGAAAGCCGCCCGAGTGTGTTTACTTTGGTGATAAAGCGTCCTCAGAGCGAGACAGGAACCTTGGAGATAATCCAGCCCCCTGATTTTCTCTCCCAAGGCAGCGGTGCCACGGGGAGGAAGGGATTGTGCAGTCAGCAGCCTCTTGCGGCTCGGTCATCTGTTGCCTGGTCTGGGGGTGGGGGTGGGGGGCCGGGTGTGCACCCCTGACCTGCCCTTGTCGCCCAGCTGGCTTTGGGCTGCACCTGCCCTGGCCTCACCTACTGGCCCTGCTCCCCCTCCTGCGATCGGTCTCTGGGGACATGGAGTCTGTTTCGCACTTTAATTACTGGCTGTGTAATTGTGTTTTGCCAGAGTCTGCGCGCAGCTACTTTGTTGCTCTGCTTCTGTACAGGATTTTTATCAGACTCGCAGCGTCCTGTGCGAGCCCAGCCTGGTAGACGCCTGGTGTGCGCAGTGTGCTCGCCTTGGAGCTGCCATGGTTTCACTTAGTATCTGTCAGAAGAAGCCCAGACTATCTATCGTAACCTCGCTCAGATTTTTGAAAAATTTATTTCTTTGAAAGGCAGAGTTTGAGAGAAAGAGAAAGAGAGAGGGAGGGGGGAGGGGGAGGGGGAGAGGGAGGTGGAGGGAGTGGGAGAGAGAGGTCTTCTACCTGCTGGCTCACCCCCTAAATGGCTGTAACTGATAGAGTTAGGCCACACTGAAGCCAGGAACAAGGAGCTTCTTCCGGGTCTCCCATGTGGGTGCAGGGGCCCAAGGACTTGGGGCATCTTCCACTGCTTTCCCAGGCCATAGCAGAGAGCTGGATTGGAAGTGGAGCAGGCGGGACACAAACTGGAGCCCATGTGGGATGCTGGCACTGCAGACGGCGGCTTTACCCGTTGTCCCGCAATGCCGACCCCTATCATAATCTCTTAAAAGCAGTTCCTTGAAGGTGCAGGTGATTGAAATTCAAGTATAAGGATAGAGAGCTGGCCATGCATCTGAGGGTTAGGAAACTACATGGACTAACATACGGCTCTCCTGTGGTCTTCCCTGCCCTCAGAGATTTCCTCACTTTAGATGGACACTGTTGGGGCCTTTCAGGGAAGATCTTTCTGGCCACAGATATTTTGAAATACACCCATCATCACCGAGTGTCCTTGGGGTGGGTGGGAGCTGTGTTTGGAGAGAGTCCCTGTGGTCTGCTTCGCTGGACTGGGGATTCTGGCAGGGTGACTGGTCTGGTCCAGCACCTGCTGTGGACTCGGCATTCGGCGATGTCCTCGGGCAGTCGTCACAGAACGCGCTGATAGAGGCCCACGGGCGGTGGTGTCTCTCAGTGGGGCAGTCCTGGTGCCGGTGAGCGGCACACAAGCCATGTGTTTGCGGAGCGCATGCACAGGGCTGCCTGTGGACTGGTCACGGTGACGGCTGTGCCACATGCTCCCGGTGCCGCAGAGTTTGGGCAGCAGACCGTGACCAGGAATGGACATGGGGGCAGGAGACGGGGCGGCTGCTCAGGAGCTGCAGACGGGCCCTTGTCTGATTCTGCCGCTCTGCCCGTCTTTCCCGAGAGCTGCTGTGTGCTCCTGGCCTGAGGAGGTGTCCTCCGTCACGAGAGGTGGGCGGGTCTTCAGGAGATGGCATCGAAGGTCCCTCCCTTGCAGCCTGGGCAGGGACGGGAGCCCCACCTTCAGCCCCAGCTGTCTCCGGAACACCCGGCACGGCTCCTGCTGCACCTGCTGGGTGGCTGTAGCCAGGTCACAGTCTGGGGATGTGGTGCTGTGGAACCCTCACCAGGATGCCGGCGTGTGCCGGGTGCGAGTGTTGGGACCACAGGCTGCAGCTGGACGCTTGTCTGCCCAGGCTTCCCAAGGAGAGAGCTGAGGTGGGTGCCAGGCCCCCGTCGGATCCCCCCCCCCCCCCCCCCGTCCGTCCGTCCGTCTGTCCTTCCTGGGCCGGCTCAGTTGAGGGCTCTTTGCTTTCGGCTGGGCGCGTTGGTATCAGCAGGTGTAAGGAATTGATTCTGCTTTCTCAGTGATGGGAGAGGGTTTTCTTTATGGAATAAAAAGGGAAATGGGTTTGAATTAGAAAACGTGAGGAGGGAGATAGGGGGGGCTTGGGGTGAAGTTTCCGTTTGTTTTGGGGTTGGGAGCTATTTAGGATTCGTAGTATCTCTGTGAGGTTTTCCCTGTGGGTCAGGAAGGCTCCTTTTGGTCCCAGTCAGCCGCTGGGCTGGTGCCACCCGAGGGTGGCTGGAGGGGTACTTTAGGGACCTGCTGGGGTGGCTGTGGGGAGTGATTTGTTTGATGGGTACGAGGAGATGCTGAGCCGCTCTCAAGCGGATCCTACAGTGCAGTAGGAGTTGTCCCTGCGTGGGGGCTCTGGGACCCTGTTTGGTGTTCCTGTTAACAGTTTATTTTTATCTATTGATGGGGAGGGGAAGAGGTCCCATTTGCTGGTTCACTCCCCAAATGCCTGCAACAGCCAGGGCTGGGCCAGGCCAAACCTGGGAGCCCAGAACTCCATCCTGGTCTCCCATGCGGGTGGCAGGGGCCCAGCTGTTGGAGCCATCACCTGCTGCCTCCCAGAGTGTGTGTTACCAGGAAGCTGGATTGGAAGTGGAGGAGCCAGGACTTGAACCAGACACTTGGATGTGCCACACAGCCTGCCCCCTATTGTATATTTATATATTAAATATTTATTTGAAGGAGCTACGGGAGGCAGGGGGGAGAGCTTCTGTCTGCTGGTTCACTCCCCAGATGGCTACAGTGGTCAGCCCTGGGCCAGGCTGAAACCAGGAGCCTCCTCCAAGTCTCCCATGTGGGTGGCAGTGGCCCAAGCACTTGAGCCATCTTCCAGTACTTTTCCCAGGCCATTAGCAGGGAGCTGGATTGGAACCAGAGCAGCTGGGACAGGAACTGGTGCTCATATGGGATGCGGGGTGCCAGGTGGCGACTTTAGCTGCTGTGCGGCAACTCTGGCCCTGTAAATATTTCTGGTCTCTCTTCTTAGGTCTTTGGTGGGTAACTTGTGGGGAAGCTTTTCTTATCTTACAGAACTTGGTCAAGTATACTGCCTGGTGGACGGTACAGTTGTCATTATCTCCCCCCCCCCCCCCCCCCCCGCGGTCCCTCCTATTCTAAGTCTGAAACAGGAGTTTTTTCCCTTGGTGATTGCCTTAATTCCTCCCCTCCATGCGCTTCACAAACCTGTTGACCCCCTGGAAGAGGTAGAACCTGGTGCTGATTTCCAGGTCAGAGTCACACCTGAGCTCAGCCCTCCTTGGTTTGCTTGTCACCTTTTGTTCCAGGGCCCTCATCTGTGCAATGGAGCTGCACGCGCCGGAGGCTTGGGGCTGTCACCCACTGTGGGGGTGCTCAGTGGTGGCGGCTTCCGAGCAGGCACAGCCCCAGCGGCCTCCTTGCTGACGCCGATGGGTGCAGAGCCTGTGGCTTTGGGGCAGGACGCCCTGTGGGTGCTGAGTCGCTGGCACGTGGTGTGGCGACGTTTCATGGCCATCGCCTTGTTGGTTTCCGCCTTCTCTGAGTAGCTCGCCTGGTGAAGTGCTTCCCGCCCCGCACTGGGAGTGGGACCAGGAGCTGCCTGCACTGGGATGGGAGCAGGTTCATCCAGGTGTGCTCTCCCCTGTGCAGGAGACAAAGGTGTTCCCCCTGCAGCCTGCATTCCTTCCCACGGTGTGGCCAGTGGAGCTGAGCAGCCACAGCGTGGGCAGGGGGCGGGGAGCGGGGGAGGGTCCCACGTTGTGGCCCTGGTGTTTCTCTTGGCCCTAGGAGAGCAGGAGCCTGTGTGTGTTGATTGTTCTCTCTGGGGCACATTCCTCCCATTCGCCCCGGACAGACAGTATTTTAGTTTTTCTCCGAGTGCACATTATTTCGACAACGCAGGCTTTGTTCTTTGTTCTGGGCTAAAGGAGAGCTGGAGGTGGTCTGTGCCTCTGGCATCGTCTCCAGGGGCAGGGGCGGGGTCTTGGTGGCCTGTGCCACGCAGCGGGTGGGTGTGGGTTAGGTGGGATCAGGTGCCGGTGGTGGTCATTGGGCTGTGGGGATGAAGGCGTTGGAGGAGTGTGGACAGCAGACAGAAGCGTGAGGCCTCCTTGGTTCAGACCCGCAGAGGGAGCATGGAGTGCAGGACGGCCAGGCAGCCTGCAGGGGACGGGGTGGGGAGCCGTAGGGCATGGACTCAGCCGAGGGGTGGGCGTCCGACCTGTGGGAGATGGCTCTTGTGACACGACTGTGACACCCAAGGGACATTTTGTGGACATTGGCTTATTGCTACACGCAGGGCAGGACCAGTGGGCTAGGAGTGTGGAGGTGACGAGGTCATCGCGAGGACAGGAAGAAGGGTGGGCGAGAAGACGTGTGCTTCCGAGCTCTCCAAGGGGATTGCAGGAAAGGTGGTGTGCATGTGTGTCCCGGGAAGCCGGAGAGCACACAGGGGCTGCCTGTCCCTCACGGGGCGGTTTCTGTCTCGTCTCCTGTTCCTTTGAACTACAGAGCACGCGGCGTCATCCACAGCCTCCAGTGCACAACGTTTGAGCTGCTGTGCGGTGGTTAACTTGATTGGGTATGCTCAGCTCTTGTTTTATAAAGGTTTGTTTATTTGAAAGTCAAAGTTACAAATGGAGAGAGAGAATGAGAAATCTTCCATCCGGTGGTTCATTGTCCAGAAGCCCGCATGGTCAGGGCCAATGCCCAGCTTTATCTGGGTCTCCTGTGGGTGGCAGGGACACAAGCACTGTGCCGTCTTCTGCTTTTTTTCCCAGGCCATTAGCAGGGAGCTGGGTTGGGATTCGAACCTGTGCCCATATGAGATGCTGGCGTCACAGCTGCAGCTCAATGCTGGTTTCCTGTTCTGTTCGTTATTTGTTAAAAACCTCTGATCTGGGGCTGGCGTTGTGGCCTAGCGGGTAAAGCTGCTGCCTGCAGTGCCAGCATCCCTTATGGGGCCGAGTATTTGAGACCCGGCTACTCTACTTCCGGTCCAGCTCTCTGCTATGGCCTGGGAAAGCAGTGGAAGACGGCCCAAGGCCTTGGGCCCCTGCACCCACATGGGAAGACCCAGAGGAAGTTCCAGGCTCCTGGCTTCAGATCAGCTGAGCTCCGGCTGTTGCGGCCAACTGGGGAGTGAACCAGCGGATGGAGGACTTCTCCCTTTCTTTCTACCTCTCTCTGTGTGTAACTCTGACTTTCAAACAAATAAATAAATCTTAAAAAGCCTCTGACCTGACACGTGTGCGGTGGCCGTTGTCTTTGTTGACAGAGAACTGGGTCTCAGACGCAGTTTACCCCTGGACAGGTGGGAACCTGGGTGGGGCCGAGTCAAATTCTCAGGATGGATGCCTGGCTGGCGGCACGCTGAGAACCACAGCTGTCGCTCACGGGCGAGATCAGAGCAGGCGATGGAGTGTTCTGTGTGAGTGCCTCTGCAAACTCGATGTATTTTGTTTTTTTTTTTAAGCAGTCCCAAGGTTTTCATTAAAACAAGTGTTTTATGGCTCAGGGAAGCAGCTGGGAGGAGGGAGCAGAGAGAGGACAGAAGCGTGGGTGCTGCTGGCCTGGCCCTGTCCCTCTGAGTCAGGCGGGGAATCAGGTGGGCAGCCCTGGCCGGGGTCCTGGCTGCCGGTGAGAGTTGACTGTGACCGCTGGTCAGCAGCATAGGCTGGCTCTGGGCTTTCCCGTGGGACAGCTTTCTCGTGTGTCAACCCGCCGCCCACCTCGGACAGCACGCTCAGACGGGCTTTCCGTGGCAGTAGGACCTCACCCAGTGTGGCAGGCGGCGGCTGCTGTCTCACTGCCGCTTTGCCCAGCATCAGGGCTGTTCCCGCAGTGGGGCAGGTGCCGAGGGCCACCTGTCGTGGGCCTGGTTGGTCAGGGAGGCTGCTGAGCAGCTGAGCCCGCAGTAGGAGTGAGGTGGCCCTGTGAGAGGTGAGGGGTGGTGGCCGGAGGGTTGCTTCCTGGAGCTGGGACTTGGTGTTTGGTGCCTTGCTGCTTCCTTCCTTTCTGATGGACGGGATTGGTGAAGCCGAGTGCTCCCAGCGGAGGTGGCAGTAGAAGAGGAGCCAGAGAATAAGAATTGCATGAGTGTGATTGTGTGTGTGTGTGTGATTGTGTGAATTGCCTGAGTGTATGTGTGTGTGTGAATTGCCTGAGTGTGTACATGCTTGAGTGTGTATGTGCACGTGTGAGTGTGTGTGCATGCGTGAGGCTCGTGTTCGGGATGTACCCTTCCTTCCGCGGAGCTCACGGGGAGACACACACGCTCATGGGTTTCCCCTTAGTCTGTGGTTGAGGTTGACTCAGAATCAACTATGTTCCCTTCTTCAAATGTCTTAGAAACACACTATTCACATATGTTTAGGACGTTTGTTTCTTTAATAAAAGGTTTATTGATTGGAAGACAGCGACACGGAACAGGAGCGAGAGCTCCCATCCATTGATCGTTCCCCCAGATCCCCACAGCAGCTGGGGCTGGGCAGCCAGGACTCCATCCAGGTCTCCCGCCTGCGCGGCAGGAATGCATGTGCTTGGGCCATCAGCTGCCTCCCGGGGTGTGCGTTAGCAGGAAGCTGGATTGGAAGTGCGGAGTAGCTGGGACTCGAACCCAGGCACTTGCATATTGGATGTGGGCGTCTCAAGAGGGAGCTGTGCCACAACTTCTGTCCCTGTCAGGGCGTTTTACAATGCACTGGTACGTGTGTGTAACTTTGCCTTTATAAAAAGAGGCTCGCACCGCACGGCCCATTCTGAGTCTGTCTGTCGCGTCTCGTCAGCCGTCTCCTGTGTGCGTCTCTTCACCCCTGGTGCTGAGGAGCACGTGGGGTCCCCCAGATGTGCTGCCTGCGTTCTGCAGAGGGGCTCACTGGGAGGTTTTCAGGCACGCAGGGCCCGCTGCTGGCTTCCTGCAGGTTGGGTGGCAGGAATTGGTTACCAGGAGTGTCCTGGGGGAGTTTGCATTGCTGCTGTCTGCAATTCGTGTTGGGATTTTGCATCAGCGTCTGAGTGGAGGGGCGGAGACTCGGCCACAGAGCCGGAGCTGCCTGGGTTTGCGTCGTTGGCAGTGCTGCTGCTGGGATGGGTTCCTGCTGAGGACCAGCGGGCTGTGCCCCGGTAATCGTGTTGCTGACCTGCTGTATCCGATGTTTCTGTTCTTCTGCAGGACCCGAGCTACTGGATACAGGTGCACCGCCTGGAGCATGGAGACGGGGGGATCCTGGACCTGGACGACGTGCTCTGTGACGTGGTGGACGACAAGGACAGGGTGAGCGCTCCTCCCGGGAGACAACTCCCAGCTCCTTCTTCCCGGACTGGGGAAGGGTGGGGCGTGGGGTCCTCCCCTCTCTGTGTTAGACACATCGGTAAAGATCCTCAGCTCCGTGTGTTTTGTTTTCTAGTATCAAGAATCCTGGCTACCCTAAAGCCAGGGCCTGGCGTGTTGTTTTGACTTGATACTGAGTTTTGCAGTTGTGAACCTGCAGCTTCTCACGTGCGCCCGTGGCAAGGTGTCTTTTCCCTGCCATTTCCCCCTGTGCTTCAACCAAACAGTGGCTTTGCTGGCGACTCGAGACCTCGCTGCTTCCTGAGCTTCCGTGAGGGGGAGTTGGGTCTGGGTTGTGTTCCCAGCAGCTACCTGTGCCACGCAGCGGGGAGTGAGGGGAGCAGGCCATGTGCGTCCAGGCCCCTCCCTGCCCATGCGCTTGGCTCTCGCAAAGCCACCCTGTCCACTACTGCTTCCACCCAGGACTGGCATCTCCAGGCTGTGATGAGCTGCCCAGAGCACTTCACAGTGTCCCGGATGGGGAAGGACTGTCCATGTCCACACCGCGAGCGTCTGTGGCGGGATGTTTGGCCGTGCGTGTGGAAGTCCGTGGATTCTTCCCTGTAAGAACTTCCAGGGCTAATTGAGCTCGGCTCACAATGAAATTGCACAGCGGCTCCTGGCCACGGGCATCACGGGATACCGAGGGCCCTGCCGGGCACACAGCTTCCCCATCAGTGGCCGGGCTGGGAGATGGGGAGCGCCTCGCGCCTGCTCTGAGCCCCGCGAGCACAGCTGTCGAGGCTTCCCCACGGCTGCGGTTCTCACCACCGGCGCCGTGCCTGCCTCAGAGTTGGCCGGCATCTTAGCTGTTTTCCTGTAGCCTTGAGGGATACCAGGTGTCCTGCAGCTTCCGGCGTCCTGGCTCCCCTGGCACCTGCAGGGCCGGAGCTTGTCCCTGGCAGCTGCCTGGGGGCCAGGAACACATGGTCAGAGGTGTGTGAGTCGATGCTGCTCTTCTCGGTGCTGTTTGCTCTGTAGGGACCGGGCGTCTCTGTGACGCTGTTCTCCCATGCACATGGATGGTGCCGTGCACGTGTGGTTCGGCTGCAAGGCTTAAGCGATTGCTGGTTCCTCTCCCTGTGGAACTGGCACAGGTGAGCACGAGGAAGGAGGTGCCCCCTGGATGCCCAGGGCTTGCCCCTGCTGTGGCCGAGGTGTTTCATCCTCCCGTGTCTGCTGGAGACGGACAGTGAACACGTGTGAACTGTTGCTGTCTCGTTGCCTCCTTAGCTTAGGTGTGGGGCCCCCTGTGCCCGGAATCTGGCTGCTCGCCTCTTGGTGGGCGTTGGACAGCCTCCTGTGCTGGAGGGTGCTGGGTGGTGAGGGGGTTACAGCCCCGTCCCTTGCCCCCGTGCTCCTGCGAGGCCTGAGCTTGGGGGGACCCTCCCCCCAGCCCAGCATTGTCCACACTCACGACCGCAGGGTGAGGGGGCTGTATCCCTGCTGTCCCTCCTTCCTCCCTGGGTGCCCGGGACACACAGGCGCCTTCCACAGAGCTTCTGCTGCAGCGGGTGGAGTATTGAGATGTGTGTGTTCAGCAAAACGTGTTCGGAAATGCCTGTGGCCATATTTTGTGGCCCAGAAGGAGGTCCGCTGGGTGGCCGTCCCCTGTGCACGTGGAAGTCCCGCGTGCTCTGCCGCTGTTGAGGTCGAGGCAGGCGGTGGTTGGTTACGTCTTAGGGGTGATTTTCGGCAGGTGAGAGTCCTGAACGCAGTTAGCTGTGAGATCCTAGGCAGAAACCAAAGAGCAGGCACACCGGGCCCCTGGAAATCAGCCTCCCGTTAGGACTGTAGGATCTCAAAGAAGCACTTAGATCTTGCATTCTCGAGGAAACTACATTTCATGGAGTCTTTGTGTTTCCTGTGCAAGTTGAGGAGTCCAGGAAAGAATTTGAGACCTTGGCCCGTGAGATGCCGTCTTAAGCGATTTTACGTCATGCTGATGGAGATGAGCTTCCGGAGAGAAAGGTGCTGGTCCACGCAGTGGACCGCGGCCTGACACTGCTTTTCCTTCGGTGTCTGGTTCACAAGTTCAGGACATGGATGTGATTAATTATATTTTCTGAATTAGCTTCTGAGACCTTTGGCTCCATTTTCAGTTGTGGGAAGGAAACGAGCGAGTGAGTGAGCCAGCGCCCGGTCCCCAGGTGCGTCCAGGTGCGTCCTCACGCAGGGGGTCTCTGGCTCTGAGACCCGATTGTCATCGCCCTGGAGCGTTTTCAGCTATTTTTGGCAGCCTGTGCCCGGGAGCATTTAGACACCTGTTCAGCTTTTAGGTTAAGAAGAATTCACAGCGTTCCTAAATGCTGCACAATCTACAAACAGCTGAAATGCAGACGCTTCCGGTCCCAGGCACTTCGGGCGTGAGTCCTCGGCCTGCCTGAATTCACCTGTTCTTGCCCTGTGCCCTGGATCGCTGGCCTCTGGGCACAGCACACGGCTCCGGGGTCCAGGTTTAGAATTAGTTCAGATCGGAGCTGGTATTAGGTTTGATTTTTCTGACACATAAAATGTTAGATCTACTTGGACCACAGGAATGTTCCCCTTTTAGAATGTTGTTTATGTTGTTTATTGAAAGGCAGAGTTAGGGAAAGAGAGAGAGGGAGACCTTCCATCTGCTGGCTCATTCCCCAGATGTCCACAGCAGCCAAGGCTGCACCAGGCTGGAGCCAGGAGCTCCATCCGGGTCTCCCCCCCCCGTTTAAAGATTTGTTTTATGTATTTGAATAGCAGGTTTAGATTTTCCACCTGCTGGTTCACTCCCAAAATGGCCACAACTACTGGGGCTGGGCCAGGCTGGAGCCAGGAGCCAGGAGCTTCTTCCTGGTCTCCCACATGGGTGCAGGGGCCCAAGCACTTGGGCCATCTTCTACTGCTTTCCCAGGCCATAAGCAGAGAGCTGGATTGGAAGAGGAGCAGCCAGGACTCAAAAGCGGTGCCCATATTAGATGCCGGCACTGTGGACAGAGGCTTTACCCGCTGTACCACAGCACCGACCACAGGGTGTTCTCACTGAGGCACGGTGCCTTCCTGAAGAGGTGCGTTTGGTGGGGTGATTTCCAGAGACACCCACTTTTCCTTCAGCACTGAAGTCCACAGGATCTCACAGCGCCTCGATTTTGAAAACACAGAACAGAGTCGTAGGAAAAGGAATGCTTACAGACGCCCTTTGTGTGGCTGTCAGGGGCAGTAATTTGTCAGTGTTACATTGTGTCTTCCCCACGAGCTGGCAAGCTATAGAAGCAAGATCAATGGGCCAGTGTTGTGGCCTAGTGGGTTAAGCCACCACCTGCGACACCAGCATCCCATACTAGAGCTTGTTTGAGTCCCAGCTGCTCCACTTTCAATCCAGCTCCCTGCTAATGCACCTGGGAAAGCAGCGGAAGATGCCCAAGTGCTTGGGCCCCTGCGCACATGTGGGAGACCCAGGTGGAGTTCCAGGCTTTTTGCTCTGGCCTGGCCCAGCGTCATCCACTGTGGTCATTTTGGGGGTGAACCAGCACATGAGATGGAAGGTTTCTCGGTCTCTCCCATTCTCTCTGTAACTGTGCCTTTGAAGTAAAAAGCAAACACAGACATAGGAGTGCTGGAGGACCTCCGACACTAAGTACATACCGATTCCGGGGCGCACTTTGGGTTGCAGAACGGGCTCCCGGAGGGCCGGGTGTGATTGCTGTGGGATGGGGCTCTGGGACAGATGCAGGAATCCTGAGTGCTCCGGTGCCCAGGCCCTTAGTCTGTCTTGGTACCAACGGCTCCACTGGGGTAGCAGGTCTCAGCTGGGTTTCCGTAGGCCCGGTGGGTCACCCTGTCACCGAGGGTGCTGATGGGGCCCAGTGGTCTGAGAGCCTGGGTCCCCTTCGTCTTCTGTGCAGTGGGTGCAGTGTTCGCCGGCCGGACCGTAGTGCACAACGCCCAAATCTCTCTGCCTCGGGGAAAGCCTTATTTGAGTTTTCAGAGTTTATCTATCTGAAAGGCCGATAGAGAGGGAGGGAGAGGGAGAGACAAAGGGCTAGAGAGAGAGATTTTCTATCCTGTGGATTACTCTCCAGATGGCTGCAAAGGTCAGGGCTGGGCCAGGCCAAAGTCAGGGGCTGGAAACTCCATCCTGGTCTCCCATGCGGGTGCAGGGCCCCAAGCAGCTGGGCCATCTCCTGCGGCTTTTCCAGGTGCATTAACAGGGAGCTGGATTGGAAGTGAAGCAGCCAGGACCCAAAGTAGTGCTCCCCTGTGCTACGCAGGCCTTGCGAGCTGTGGCTACACCTGCTACACCCGAGTGCCCCGCCCCCCGGAAGGCTCATTTCAAATAAGCAGAATTTTCTGAAGCCACACCTCTGTATCCCAGAGCCATCCTTCTGAAATCTGCTTTCTGTCCTCAAAACCGAAAGCCAAGACAGATTTATGTGTGAACACGGGAGTTCCGGGCGAATATTTGAGGTTGAGATTAAGTGGAATAAGTGGGTTAAAACACGGTGTCAGTGCTGAGCCTTGCCAAGCGCTCCTCCTACTCCCTTCTCAAATAAAGGTGGTAGGAGAGACTGCTTAGGTCAGATATTCACATAATATTAATTGAAAACACAGCTTGTGGGAGCATTTCCTGGGGCGGGGGGGGGGGGGAGGTTAGCATTTTTATTGAACTCAGCCTGGGTGCAGAGCTCCTAGTGCGTGCCAGGCTTTGCGGTCCCTGCTACCGTGCGACGTGGAGTGGAAGTGGACATGCTCCCTGCTTCTTGGGCCTGAGGTGTCGTTTGCTGTGAGGATAGGAATTAAACTGTTAGAGAAATTAAATGCATAATCACTGACAGTCGCAGCTCTGCGGAGAAGCACCTTGGGAGAGGAGTAACCTGACACCACGACCAAGCTCAGCTTCTCACAGGGCTGGAAGAAGGATACAATCAAAGATTTATTTTATTTATTTGAGAAGCAGAGTTACAGAGAGAGAGCAGGAGAAATCTTCCATCCGCTGGAACTGCCAGGGCTGGGCCAGGTCTCCCGCCGCTACTTTCCCAGGCGCATTAGGGAGCTGGATCGGAAGTGGAACAGCCGGGACTTGAGCCGGTGCCCATGTGGGATGCCAGCCTTGCAGGTGGCAGCTTTACCTGCTGCGCCCCAGCGCGGGCCCCTCAAGCAGAGCTCTTGAGGGCAGATCCTCGGTGCTCAGCGTCCGTTGAGAACGCCCCTCCTCCCCCAGAGCCGCAGCGTTGAAGAATGGATGGGCAGGGTGCAGAGCCGTTGGCTGGTTGTGGGCAGCAGGTGCCAGACTGGACCAGGTGGAGATGGCAGAGCCGCTCCCCTAGGCGGGGGCTTCTGCAGAGCTGCCGGGTTCTGGGGTGAAAGAGTTCACCATGGCCTCCGTGAGTTGGGAGCCGCCAGGTAGGTTTAATGGGGGGGGGGGGGGTCTGGTACAGACTTCTTACCCGGCTACAGCCACGTACAGAACGTGGTGTGATTGTGTTCCACTGTGTGTAGTGTCACGGGTGCACTGGGAGACGCTCGATGGTGCAGACAAGTGTGACGGGCAGTGAGTCTCACGGCGGGCAGGGGGAGGGGTCCTGCTTCCCCGTGTGTGTTCTGCCCGGCTCTGCCTTTCCCGATTGCAATTCGAAGAAGGCGTCAGGCAGCTTTCAGTGGAAACTGTCTTTATTCTGCTTTTAACCTGACTTCGTTAGCCTGGGAGTGGGACTTTGGGCTGAGACCCAGCTCGGGATACCTGCTTCCCACTTCGGAGTCCCTGGGTTCGAGTGCAGGCTGGGCTCCCAATTCCAGCCGGTGGGGGCGGAGGAGTCTGTGGCCGGCCAACAGGAAGGGCAGGAGAGCTCAGCAGAGGCCCGTCCGGGCCTCCCTGTGAGTCGGGGGACCTGGGGCACCCCCGATGCCCCGCTGCCTCCCAGTGTTCACCGTGGCTGCCCCGTGTTTTCCTGCTGCTCCGTAAACGTAGGGTCTGCTATCGGGGTCCTGGCTCCACCAATTCCGTTTCTCGAGCCTGAGCCCTGACCCTCCACGGTTGTCCCCTCGCTCAGTGGGGTGGAGCAGCTGTGTGTACCCGACAGCAGGTGCGACAACCTGGGGTGGTGCTGTGTCTGCAGGGAGCCCCTGGCAGGGGTGCAGCCGGGAGCCAGGAGGCGGTGGGGTTCAGGGTCGTGGGTGTGGGCTGTGGTGCTAAGAGCCTTACCGGGGATCTGAGCTGTGTTCCCACCCCAGTCAGGCTGTGCAGGTTCTTAGATGGCCTCAGGGAGAATGCCTGGTTGCTGGGGGAACAGACGGTGAGAAGGAGGAGAGATGACGCAGGGACCGGCTGGCCTTGGGCACCAGCACAGGTGGGGAGGTAACTTTTGCGGTTGGGGTTTCCCCGATTTCCGGTGGGGGGCAGTGAGGGTGGAGGAGGACCCTGGGATGAAGTGGAGAGGGCCTGGAGGTTCCTGAGTCAGGTCTTCCATCCACGAGGTCCTGTGAGGTGTCAGGGAGGCTGTGGGATGTGGCCACTGGGGCTCAAGGCGGTGGAGAGCGATGGGTGTGGCGTTTGTAAAGCATCAGCAGGTGGTACTGCAAGGTGCTCTGGAAGAGCGGCCCCGTGTGGCCAGCATGTGCAGTCCCTCTGGCCTGCTGGCCTCTGTCCTCCTGATGGCCGCACCCATCCCCCAGTGCTGCCCTCGGCTGCCTGAAGGCGGTCGAAGGTTTAGCTGGGAAATGCAGTGTGAAACATCACAGCGGAACTCGAATAAGTTGTCCTGCCTCAAGACATCTCCATCAGCAAGATGTCAAACTCAGGTTTTGAAAGAAGAAACTGGGTTTGCTTTGAGACCTGGGTGCCACGGAGAGCTGGTTGAGGGAGAGTGCCTGGCGGGCAGGAGAGGAAGCTGCCGGCACCGGGTCTGCTCCGAGCGTGGTCCTCGCGGTGCGCTGGGTCTTGAGGGATTTTATTAACATGGGGAGCGTTGGGATACTGGACCACGAGTCCGAGATAGCACAGACCTTCAGTGTTGTGTAAGGTTACGTCTTCTCCAGCAGGGGACGGCTGGTGTTTCAGCAGCCGTGGAGTTCGCGTGTCGGGCATCGCAGTGGGGCTTCACGAGGCTCCTGGAGAATAGGGTCACTGGTTTATTTGACACCAAAGAACGTTGTTTCCCCTCGTGGAATTTTTTCGTGTACGCTTTACACGGACTTTTGGAAAGGCTCCTCATATGTGTGCATTTCAAAAACTGTTGCACCAAAGCAAACTTTTTTAATTAAAGGAAAATGTTGGCTGGCGCTGTGGCTCACTTGGCTAATCCTCTGCCTGCAGCGCCGGCATCCCATATGGGCACCGGTTCTAGTCCCGGTTGCTCCTCTTCCAGTCCAGCTCTCTGCTGTGGCCCGGGAGTGCAGTGGAGGATGGCCCAAGTGTTTGGGCCCTGCACCCCATGGGAGACCAGGAGAAGCACCTGGCTCCTGCCTTCGGATCAGCGAGGTGTGCCGGCCATAGCAGCCATCTGTGGGGTGAACCAACGGAAGGAAGACCTTTCTCTCTGTCTCTCTCACTGTCTAACTCTGCCTGTTAAATAAAAAAAAAAAAGTTTTCCTCGTCTTTGAAAGAGAGAGCATGTGCACACTACACAGCTCTCATCTGCTGGTTCATTCCCCAGCTGACTGCACAGTGGCCAGCCCAGAGCCAGGAGCCAGAAATTCTAACCAGGGCTCCCAGGTGGGTGGCAGGGCCCCAGGGACTTGGGCCATCACCTGCCGCCTCTCTGGGTGTGCATGAGCAGGAGGCTGGAGCCAGGAGCCAGTCAGGACGCCAGCTCAGATGCTCTGATACGGGGCACGGGTGTCCCAAGCGTTGTCAACCACTGTGCCAAACGCCTGCCCTGCCATGGCTCATTTTGGAAGGAAGACTCAGGCTATGTAGTTGGAGGATTATACATACTCTCTGAAAGGCAACAGGCTATAGACATGTTTATTAAAACACAGCTGAGGGGCCGGCATCCCACATGGGCACCAGTTTGAGTCCTGGCTGCCCCACTTCTGACCCAGCTATCTGCTAATGCTCCTGGGAAAGCAGTGGAAGGTGGCCAAGTGCTTGGACCCCTGCACCTGCATGGGAGACCTGGAAGAAGCTCCTGGCGCCTGGCTCCAGCCTTTCCTACCTAGCCCTGACTGTTGGGGCCGTTTGGGAAGTGAGCCTTTTGATGGAAGATCTCTCTGTGTCTCTCCCTCTCTCTGTAACTCTGCCTTTCAAACAAATAAAAACAAACCGAACCGCAGTGTGTGCGAGGCAGTTCATAAGTTGGTTACACACATTGCAGTGAGCAGCTCTCTGTCAGACGTAAGACCATGGGGTATTAAGATGCTCTTGTCTCCCAGAGGTGTGCTGGGTGCTGGGTTCAGATTCTGTCACTGTTTCCCATTGCAGCTCCCTGCTACTGTGCACCCTTGCAGGTAACAGGTGGTGGCTCACGTATCTGGGTTCCTGCCACCCTGTAGGAGACCGGATTGAGTTCCTGGCTCCTGCCTCTGCGCTGGGGCTTTGTGGGCATCTGGGGAGTGAAACAGCCAATGGGGACTCTGCCAGCCTCTGTGTTTCTGTGCATCTCAGTGACAAACCCAATGCCCCGCCTTGGATTCCGGGCTGCTCCCAGTGAATTGGCGCACAGCTGGTGGTAAATTTGTTGTTGATCTTCTTGGGTTGTGAATTAACTGCACTGTGATTGATGTTAATTTGTGCTTTCAAAATCTGCAGTTTTGCACTTGATTATAAGAGTGGGTGAGGAAGATGAAAAATGCATAAATAACAGTGCTAGTGATAAAAGGGTTTTTTCATATTATTAATTAAAGCTAATATGTAACAGAGTGATGGTGAGAGAGAGATCGATCCATCTTCCATCCACTGGTTCACTCCCCAAAGGCCCACAACAGCCGTGGGTTGGCCAGGCTGAAGTTGGGCCAGGATTTCCATCCAGGTCTCCACGTGGGTTGCAGAGCCCGGAATACCGGAGCCATCACCTGCTACACCCAGGGTGTACATTAGCAGGAAGCTGGCATTACAATTGGAGATGCAAGGCGACCCGGACTTCCCAAGTGGGAAGCGGACATCCAAGCGTTGTCTTACCGCCTGTCCCCACCTCTTATTTGTTTTAATTTAAGAGCTGACCACTGTAGGAGGGACAACTATGGCACGAGGAACTAGGTTCTCAGTCCTCCTTAAGTTGACTGGCAGGTGTCACTTGATTTTTCCCCACCCAAATCGGCATTTGATACAGCGTGAGGATCTGTATGTTTGGGCACCTCCTTGCAAAGCTCTTAAAAAGCAAAGCTCAGTCAATTTCTTCATCACGCGTGTTCCCCTTCAGTGGAAGCAGTGGGTCCAGCCGGGGCCACCGCAGTGCCCTGGGCTGTGTGCAATGCAGCCGCAGTGCTGCCTTCTCCTTCTATGGAGACGACGCCTGCAGAGTCGGAGCACCTGGGGCTGACGCTGTCCCATAGCTCTCAGTAGCCCGGATGACTGCCCGTGGTTGCTAAGGAAACCAGCAGGACAGTGAGGCCTGAGAAAGGCAGGCTTGCCGCTGAGGGCTCCAGGTGAACCACACGTCAGGGCTGAGGGTCCCAGCACCGGCACTGCTCTCTGCCTCTGATATTGAAGCTGGAAATGCAAACAGGCCCTTTCTGTTGCAATTCGATTGGACTTCATGCTCGTCCCTGTGAAAGAGAGACACAAAGAGAAATCTCTGACCTGATTGGGTCAGTCCCCAAAGGCCCACAACAGCTGGGCCTGGGCCAGGCTGGAGCCAGGAGCCTGGAATAGCATCTGTGTCTCCATGGTGGTGGTCCCAAGTATTTGTGCCATATTCTGCTGGCTAGCTAGGCGATTAGCAGCAAACTGGGTCAGAATCAGGACCAGGACTCCTGTGACATTCCCATGTGCCAGGTAGGTGTCCTGGACCGTGGCTCACCTGCTGTAGAACAGTGCCTGCCATGCATCCATAATTCTAGCCAAGGTCGGAAGGAGACGCTTACAAACATCTGTCCCCTGCCCTCACTGCTGTATCTGTTATAGTTATAGGTGAGTGAGTGTGCTGTGTGCTCACTGCTGTATGTGTAGGTGTAGGTGAGTGTGTGTGGTGTGGTGTGTGCTCACTGCTGTACGTGTAGGTGTAGGTGAGTGTGTGTGGTGTGCTGTGTACTCACTGCTGTATGTGTAGGTGTAGGTGAGTGTGTGTGGTGTGCTGTGCGCTCACTGCTGTATGTGTAGTAGGTGTAGGTGAGTGTGTGTGGTGTGCTGTGCGCTCACTGCTGTATCTGTTATAGTTATAGGTGAGTGAGTGTGCTGTGTGCTCACTGCTGTATGTGTAGGTGTAGGTGAGTGTGTGTGGTGTGCTGTGTGCTCACGGCTGTACGTGTAGGTGTAGGTGAGTGTGTGGTGTGCTGTGTGCTCACTGCTGTATGTGTAGGTGTAGGTGAGTGTGTGGTGTGCTGTGTGCTCACTGCTGTATGTGTAGGTGTAGGTGAGTGTGTGGTGTGCTGTGTGCTCACTGCTGTATGTGCAGGTGTAGGTGAGTGTGTGTGGTGTGCTGTGTGCTCACTGCTGTATGTGTAGGTGTAGGTGAGTGTGTGGTGTGCTGTGTGCTCACTGCTGTATGTGTAGGTGTAGGTGAGTGTGTGGTGTGCTGTGTGCTCACTGCTGTATGTGTAGGTGTAGGTGAGTGTGTGGTGTGCTGTGTGCTCACTGCTGTATGTGTAGGTGTAGGTGAGTGTGTGTGGTGTGCTGTGTGCTCACTGCTGTATGTGTAGGTGTAGGTGAGTGTGTGGTGTGCTGTGTGCTCACTGCTGTATGTGTAGGTGTAGGTGAGTGTGTGGTGTGCTGTGTGCTCACTGCTGTACCTGTAGGTGTAGGTGAGTGTGTGTGGTGTGCTGTGTGCTCACTGCTGTATGTGTAGGTGTAGGTGAGTGTGTGGTGTGCTGTGTGCTCACTGCTGTATGTGCAGGTGTAGGTGAGTGTGTGTGGTGTGCTGTGTGCTCACTGCTGTATGTGTAGGTGTAGGTGAGTGTGTGGTGTGCTGTGTGCTCACTGCTGTATGTGTAGGTGTAGGTGAGTGTGTGGTGTGCTGTGTGCTCACTGCTGTATGTGTAGGTGTAGGTGAGTGTGTGGTGTGCTGTGTGCTCACGGCTGTACGTGTAGGTGTAGGTGAGTGTGTGGTGTGCTGTGTGCTCACGGCTGTATGTGTAGGTGTAGGTGAGTGTGTGGTGTGCTGTGCGCTCACTGCTGTATGTGTAGGTGTAGGTGAGTGTGTGGTGTGCTGTGCGCTCACTGCTGTATGTGCAGGTGTAGGTGAGTGTGTGTGGTGTGCTGTGTGCTCACTGCTGTATGTGTAGGTGTAGGTGAGTGTGTGGTGTGCTGTGTGCTCACTGCTGTATGTGTAGGTGTAGGTGAGTGTGTGGTGTGCTGTGTGCTCACTGCTGTATGTGTAGGTGTAGGTGAGTGTGTGGTGTGCTGTGTGCTCACTGCTGTACGTGTAGGTGTAGGTGAGTGTGTGGTGTGCTGTGTGCTCACGGCTGTATGTGTAGGTGTAGGTGAGTGTGTGGTGTGCTGTGTGCTCACTGCTGTATGTGTAGGTGTAGGTGAGTGTGTGGTGTGCTGTGTGCTCACTGCTGTATGTGTAGGTGTAGGTGAGTGTGTGGTGTGCTGTGTGCTCACTGCTGTATGTGTAGGTGTAGGTGAGTGTGTGGTGTGCTGTGTGCTCACTGCTGTATGTGTAGGTGTAGGTGAGTGTGTGGTGTGCTGTGTGCTCACTGCTGTATGTGTAGGTGTAGGTGAGTGTGTGGTGTGCTGTGTGCTCACTGCTGTACCTGTAGGTGTAGGTGAGTGTGTGTGGTGTGCTGTGTGCTCACTGCTGTATGTGTAGGTGTAGGTGAGTGTGTGGTGTGCTGTGTGCTCACTGCTGTATGTGTAGGTGTAGGTGAGTGTGTGGTGTGCTGTGTGCTCACTGCTGTATGTGTAGGTGTAGGTGAGTGTGTGGTGTGCTGTGTGCTCACTGCTGTATGTGTAGGTGTAGGTGAGTGTGTGGTGTGCTGTGTGCTCACTGCTGTATGTGTAGGTGTAGGTGAGTGTGTGGTGTGCTGTGCGCTCACTGCTGTATGTGTAGGTGTAGGTGAGTGTGTGTGCTGTGCTCACTGCTGTATGTGTAGTAGGTGTAGGTGAGTGTGTGGTGTGCTGTGTGCTCACTGCTGTATGTGTAGGTGTAGGTGAGTGTGTGGTGTGCTGTGCGCTCACTGCTGTATGTGTAGTAGGTGTAGGTGTGTGTGGTGTGCTGTGTGCTCACTGCTGTATGTGTAGTAGGTGTAGGTGTGTGTGGTGTGCTGTGCGCTCACTGCTGTATGTGTAGGTGTAGGTGAGTGTGTGTGGTGTGCTGTGCGCTCACTGCTGTACCTGTAGGTGTAGGTGAGTGTGTGGTGTGCTGTGTGCTCACTGCTGTACCTGTAGGTGTGAGTGTGTGGTGTGCTGTGCGCTCACTGCTGTATGTGTAGGTGTAGGTGTGAGTGTGTGGTGTGCTGTGCGCTCACTGCTGTATGTGTAGTAGGTGTAGGTGTGTGTGTGTGGTGTGCTGTATACTCACTGCTGCATGTGTAGGTGTAGGTGAGTGTGTGTGGTGTGCTGTGTGCTCACTGCTGCATGTGTAGGTGTAGGTGAGTGTGTGTGGTGTGCTGTGTGCTCACTGCTTTATCTGTAGTAGGTGTAGGTGAGTGTGTTTGGTGTGCTCCTTGCTCACCTCTGTATGTTTATTTGCAGGTCAGTGTGTGTGGTGTGCTGTGCCCTACTGTGGTATGTGCAGCTGTTGTGTGTTAGGATGTCGGGAGCTGCGTCCTGCCCTCATTGTTTGCATGTGTGACTTTTTAGTTTTGCGTGGCTCTGCTGAATGTGGTCTGTGAGCCGGTGTCTCTCCGTGCTGCTCCCTGCACCTGAAGCGTTTCCTGCCATCTAAGGGAAATCCGTCTTCCCCACCCCCATCATCTTCGTGGGAACTGAGGGCAGTGGGCACATGGACGGACCTGGGGCGCCCTGCACCTCCTGCGTCTCTGTGTTCTGAAGGTTCCTCTCCTCTGTGTCTCCCGGGGTACTGAAACAGCAGCGATTTGAGCTGCTTACCACGTGTCTGCTTTAACAAAACTATCCCCACCATCGCCGTATGGCCCGTGGAATCCGGAAACAGACTACTGTTAGCTGCCTGGGTGATGTTTACATTCTTCCTATTGGGACCTGCTGACGTGGGCGGGTCTTTGGGCTGTCAGTCTGTGGGTCCTGAGACCTGTGTAGGTGGGCGGGGCATTTGGCTGTCAGTCTGAGTCCTGTTGGACTGGTCCGAACTGGAACGTGTTTATATGTTGCCGCCCAGGAGCGTCACCCTGCGTGCTTAGAGAATCCTCTCTTGTGACTGTTTTGCTAAGAACTGAGGTCTCTCCTGGCTCACGATGAACATATGGACCAGGAGCTGTACTGCCATCCATCCAGCCATGGTGGCGTCCACCGTGCAGTGAGCCCACGCTGGGCTCACCAGCAGCCTGTGAGAGGCTGCTGGCGTCCCGGGCAGCTGGGAGTTGAGAGTGGAACTCTTATCTTTGACGCATTGTAGAGCTTAGCCGAAGCGTCGCTCCCTGCATTTGCCCCATAGGAATGTGCTCGTGTCATCTTCCGCATTGTGTTCTTGGTGTCTCACCCGGTCTCCCAGCCCTGTGTCGGGAACTACGGTCTGAGCTACTTAACATTGTTTAGAACTTTGGGAAGGTCTGGAATGGATTTGTTTGGGGCGGGCAGGGTGAGGAGACGGAAAGTTCTTTATGAAAATGAAGGTTTGTTTCCAAATGCAGGCGGGGCAAGGTCTGGGGCATCAGCTCTGGAACTTCCGGGGCCTGCCGCCGCCTCCCGCGTGTGAGGACGAGGCTGAAGTCTGGGAGCAGGCGTGGACCGGAGGCGGCCCCCTGAGGGGCAGCAGGAGGGTCCCAGGTGCAGACCTCGGGGTCTCCTGGGTACGTGCCCACGCTGCAGCCCAGGGCCCAGCACGAGTGCCGAGTCCCCCTCCGCTGTGACCACGCAGAGGCCTGGAGAGCCCTCTGTCGGCCATGCTGTGTTCATCACACCTCGTGTCAGCCGTGGCTTCTTCCTCTTCGGTTTCAGTGCGTGTGGTGGGCGTGTACAGGCTGGTGTGTGAACAGTCATCCATGCCCCCGGTGTCCCCTCGCCACTTACGCGGCTGTTCTGGGGCTCGGCTTTCGTTGACTGGTAAAGAAGCTGGTGGCTCCTGCCCGCTTACCGTCCCCTCGCCGGGCCTGTTTGGGTAAACACATGCTGGAAGTCTCAGCTACTGAGTGTTGCAGATCTGTAACGGGCATGGGAAGCATTTCCAAGCACATTTTCCTTGTACCGCCTGGGCCCCCTGCCCACCTGAAAATTCTTTTTTTTTTTTTGACAGGCAGAGTGGACAGTGAGAGAGAGAGAGAGACAGAGAGAAAGGTCTTCCTTTACCGTTGGTTCATCCCCCAATGGCTGCTGCGGCCGGCACATTGTGGCCGGTGTACCATGCCGATCCGAAGCCAGGAGCCAGGTGCTTCTCCTGGTCTCCCATGGGGTGCAGGGCCCAAGCACTTGGGCCATCCTCCACTGCACTTCCGGGCCATAGCAGAGAGCTGGACTGGAAGAGGGGCAACCGGGATAGAATCCGGCGCGCCGACCGGGACTAGAACCCGGGGTGCCAGCGTCGCAGGCGGAGGATTAGCCTATGGAGCCGCGGCGCCCACTAACACCTGAAAATTTTTTAAAAATTAATTTGCTGTCATTTTATTTGCAAGCGTGAGAGAGGCGCTTGCACGTGTGTGCACACACAGGGAGGAGGGTAGGGGCTGGAGAGCGAGTGTGGGGAGACACAGTCCTTGCAGCTGGTGATTCACTCCACAGATAGCAGCAACAGCCACGGCCGGGGCGGTCGGAAGCCTGAACTCCGTCCAGGTCTCCGAGAGAGTGGCGGGGGCCCAGGCGCTTGACCCCTCACCTGCTGCCTCCCAGGTGCCTGCGCAGGGAGCAGAGGTTCTACCCCAGGCTGGCGTGGGGTGTGGGTGTCCCAGGTGGCCGCTCAGCTGCTGTGTCAAGTTCCCGCCCTCAGCCAGTTGTCCCGGCAGAGTGATGGCGACTTCGTCCTGCCGGAGGCTCGGACCCGCGCCTGTCCTGCAGCTTCCTGGCGGGACCTGGTTTGGGGTCTTCCTGCAGGCAGGGTGTTCGGGATGCAGGCGGCCTCTTGCTCGGAGCGGCTGTGCTCCTGATGAGAAACCTCACACGACACCTGCCTCGGAAGGGTCTCCTCCGCCTGTCGCCTCCCCTTGGCTGCTGGAGGGGCTGTCCTTGCACAGCTGCGCCTACAGCCCTGATCCCCGGGGTGCTTCTTCCTTTGTGTTTATTTGAAAGGCAGAAACACAGAGAAAGCAAGACAGAAAGGTCTTCCGTGCGCTGGTTCACTCCCCAAATGGCCACAGTGGCCTGAGCTGGGCCGATCTGAAGCCAGGAGCTTCACCTGGGTCTTCCACATGGGTGCAGGGGGATAGGCACTTGGGCCATTTTCTAGTGCTTTCCCAGGCCATAGCAGAGAGCTGGATCGGAAGTGGAGCAGCTGGGACTCGAACCAGTGCCCATGTGGGATGTGGCTGGCAGCTTTACCCCACTGCACCACAGCGCTGGCCCCATAGGCATTTTTAGACTTGAGGTGCCAGTATGTCCTGAAGGCTACGGGGTGTGAGAAGCTGGAGCCCCTGCAGGGTCTCTCAGCCCGGCCCCTCCGCCATCTGTCAAAGGCACGTTGCACATAAGAGAGGTCCGTCCATGCCTGGGTCTGAGAGGTGAAGTCCATGTCCATACAAGTCCGACAGGCGTCCAGCTCAGCTCCTCCGGGCCGGCCTCGAGCAGGAGGGGCTTGTGGGGGAGGGGGGTCCAGTTCAGTTTCTTGAACAGGAGGGACTCTGTGTGTGTGTGTGTGTGTGCAGCCCACAGTGCAGGCGTTGGGTGTGGAAACGGGTCTGTGTGCACAGCTTTGGGCCCCTGGGACTCTCCTGCCTGCGCTCCCGCTGTGGCCTTGCCGTCCTGTGTGGTCCTCGGTGAGGCGGGGCTGGGGCAGCTCCAGCCCTGGTGTGCACGGGGTCGGTGTGCGGGAGACCACGCCACCACCACCCCCCAGGCCACCCTGCCCCTGCTTGGTCTTCCTCTGTATTTCAGGCCGTGGGTGCGTGGCCCCGTCATGCCCGACACCTGCTGGCTGTGTTGGGTTCAGCCTTTAGCCTCCGGGTGCCGCTCCAGCCTCAAGGCTCCTCTCAAAAGCCCCCGTGCCGGCGGTGTACCGAGCTGACCGTGTTCACACTGCCGCTGGGCAGGTGCGCTGCAGGCGCGAGTGCCAAGACTGTGTGTGCCCAGCCCAGCCTCCGAGCTGGGATCAGCCTCGATTAAGATCAGGGACCCTGTTAGAGACCAGTTCCGAGTGGCACGGCGTCCCCTCGGTCCTGTCGCTGGGAGATACGGCAGGGTGGTCGCCTGTCGTGATCAGAACTCAAGCATTGCCTGAGCCTGGGGTGTGCCCGGCCCAGCAGAGGATTGGGGAGAACCGGTGTGCGGGAATCCTGTGCTTTCTGTGTCTCCCCTTCAGGGAGCTCAGTGTCCAGGGCCCTGCGAGCGATTTTTAGCAAACCTGCACAGACCTGGGGGTGTGCCCTTTGTGGCTTCTGTGGATGCCTATGCTGGTGCTCTCTCTGGGGAGCTCCTGTGTGCTGCAGCAAGTGACACAGCCCTCTGCCCCCACCTTGTGCCCCAGTGACCTAGTGTGGACCCTGCCCCCTGCCCTGTGCCCCAGTGAGCCAGTATGGACCCTGTCCTGTGCCCCAGTGCCCCAGTGTGGACCCTGCCCTGTGCCCCAGTGAGCCAGTGTGGACCCTGTCCAGTGCCCTAGTGAGCCACTGAGGACCCTGCCCCCTGCCCTGTGAGCCAGTGTGGACCCTGCCCTGTGTCCCCCCCCCCCCCCCCCCCGCTTTTTCCCCTCTCCCTCCCCGCACCTGTGTTTGTCTGGAGGCATGGCTCCACCCCTTCCTGGATGCTGGAGATAACCAGGCCTTCGCGCTGGCAGCAGCTGGCTGCCCCCTGGTGTCTGCACTGCAGATGGCCAGTTCTGAGGTCGAACAGTGCCTGGGCGGCCCCCTGGGCTGCTGCTCCCACAGCTCGCGCGCGCCCCCTACTGGATGCTCGAGGCAATCGCAGGCCAGGGCTGAGCGCACGAAGAACCCCAGGCCCTCGGTGCCACACGGTGGGCATGGGTGGTGCCCTGTGGAAGTGCTTCCCCGGGGGCCCTCAGCCTCACGCCAGGCTGCGCCGTTGGGAAGCGTCGTGGCTCGGCGCAGGGCCAAGGGGACATTGGCTCAGGCTGCAGAGACGAGTGCAGGTGCGACTGCCGTGGGAGCCCGTGGGAGCCCGTGGGAGCCCGTGTGAGCCGTGGAGTCGTGGGCGTGGCTGTTCTGGCAGCTCTGGGTCCCGCGTCTGCATCGTGCACAGGAGAGACCAGGAAGAGACGAGTGTGGGTGGTGGGTGGTCTTCCTTCCGTAACCGTGAGGGTCTAACAGCCGTGCCCACAGCGTTAGGAGCCGCACGTGACGCCTAGCTGGGGGCAAGGCAGGTGGGCTGGTTGTGTGCATACAAGGATGTAAGTGTCCACGGTGTCTGTGGCCCCTCGGTGTCCTGGTACAGCCCCCTTGTGTGCAGGGGATGAGCGTGACACGCGGGTGGGGTGCTGGCCTAAGAGCTGTCCAGCTGCCTGTCCTTGCGCTCCTGCTTCTGGAATAGTAAAGACAGGGTTAGAGAGGTCCTCCATCCGCTGGCCCACTCCCCAAGTGGCCGCAACAGAGCCAGGAGCTTCTTCCTGGTGTCCCACATAGGTGCAGGGGCCCCCGTGGGCACTGGATCATGCCCTGGCTGCTCCACTTCCAGTCCAGCTCAAGCAACAGAAGATGGACAAAGCCCTTGGGCCCCTCACCCCTGTGGGAGACCCAGAAGAAGCTCCTGGCTTCTGTCCAGCCCGGCCCAGGCTGTTGTGGGCACTTGGGGAGTGAGCCAGGGGATGGAAGATCTCTCTCTTTCCCCCCACACTCTCCGTAATCTTTCAAATAAACAAGAAAATATGAAAGACCCCAAGAGAAGCAAACAGAAAGAAGTCAGTAGACTTGATGCTTGCGTTTGGAGTGGAGCTGGGGTCGGTTGGGCCCATGCGTGTCCCATGGGGCGGGAGTGCCTGTGCGTGTCCACAGAGCCCTGACTGCTTCCATGGCAAGCGGGTGCTGCACCTTGGGCTCCCCAGCACAGGGTGTGGTCCTGCCGGCCTGGGCCATCTCCAGATGGTGGGGGTGGGACTGCTGCGAGTGTGATGCCGTCGTTTGGGTGTGATGTCGCCTTGGCTTGCTTGTGGTCATTTTCCTGTTTGCAAACCCCTTCTCGGAGCAGCTCACGGAGCTGTTTTGCATGAGCCGCCTTTGAACGTCTGTCTGTCTGTCTTTTTTTTTTTTTGCAATTTCACAGGTGCTAAATGTGCGTGTCTCCTCCTCGCTCCCATGAGCGCTGTGTGAGCGTGTTCAGGTTTATAAAGGTTGTCCGCTTGCTCTCATGGTGATTCATGAAGACCAGGTGTGAATGTGTTAGTTTGCACTTCTGTGCTGACGGGACACGCTTCATCAGCACGCTGCCGTTACCTGGGGTGCGTGGCTGTGTTCATGTGTGGCTGTGTTCATGCGTGGCTGTGTTCATGCATGGCTGTGTGCGTGGACATGGGAGTTTCTACCCAGGATCTCGCTTCTTCCCGTCCTGGGGCTGTGTCTTCGTTGGAGGGCGCAGGGCCCCCTGGGGATGCACAGAGGTTGTCCCCGGGCCCTCCGTCATGGCCAAGGTCAGGAACTCCATCTGGGTCTCCCGTGTGGGTTGAGCCGTCACTGCCGCCTCCTGAGGTGTGCAGTAGGAGCAGGGCGCTGGGACTTGAACCAGGGACTCGGGTGTGGACTGGGGACACCCAAGGACTGTGTCCACCGCCCTGCCTCACCTGCCCCCACGTGTGCATTTTGCTTCTGTCTGTGGTGCTGTGTCAGCACTCTCGCTGGCTCTGCCGTGCCAGGTATCCCTGCCGTGGGAGGGGAACACAGCCCTGGGGACCCCGCCGTCTGGACTAACACCCAGTCTGCAGGTAGGGACGTGCAGCCAGCTCCTGTGTGTGGCTCAGGGCTCAGGGCCAGCCGGGCTCAGAGTGCAGGCTGGACAGGGTTGGGCAGTGCCCCTTCCCGAGTCTGGGGCCACGCCCATGTGGACTGGGGGCACTGGGGTGGGGGTGGCCCTCATTCCCGCGCTGCTGCCAGAGCTGTGTGTGCACGGGCAGCAGGCGGGAGTCTTCGTGGCTTTGGAATGTTCCCCACCAAGATCAGCGGCCACATTGACCTTGCTGTATGCAAGGGTGGCCACGTCTGTGAGATGGCAGTGCCAGGAGCGGGGAGTCCCCGTGGTCCCAGGGCGTTCGCCTGCGCTGCCTTCTGTCCCCTGTGTTCCTTTTACCTGCCTTCGTTGCTGACCCTGAGGAGTGGCGGGGCTCTGAACACAGCTCCGAGGCCTTGAGAGTCCACGTCAGGAAGTTCCACGGGGCAGGGTTGTGGCTCCGGCATCCCAGATAGGAGCACTCGTTCGAGCCCCAGCTGCTCCACTTCCCATCCAGCTCCCTGCTGATGCACCCGGGAAGGCAGCAGGGGATTGGCCAAGCACTTGGGGCCTTACAGCCCCCTGGGGAGACCGGGTGGAGCTCCTGGCTCCTGGCTGCAGCTTGGCCCAGCCCTGGCTTTCGTGGGCCTTTGGGAGGTGAGCTGGTGGATGGAAGATCTCCCTTTCCTGTGTCTCTCCATCTCCCTTTCTGTCTTTCACATCAGTACACGCGGCACAGTGGTTAGGAGCCCCTGCCCCGTGGGGGCAGTGGGTGCTGTAACTGGCTCGGGGCCGGCTCCTGGCTCCTGACTCTGGCTTCCCACTACTGCAGACTTGGGAGGCCATGGTGATGGCACAGGTGACAGGGTCCCTGCCTGGTTGGAGCGCCCAGCTCCTGTCCCTGGGCCTCTAGCCCATCGCCGGCTCTTTGCCTGAGCCTAGTGGATGACAGACCTTTCTGTCTGTCCCCAGTGCGTAAGTAACAACGTTAACGTACGCTTGTTTTGTTGGACAGAATTTCTGATATTCCACACATAGGTTGTTTTCCCTAACATGTGTTTCCCTTACGTGTGGCCATGGGCACTTCTTGGCTTGGAAACTGGCTGACCGTTAGTGCTGTTTCCCGCGCACTCCCATCTCTTGTCGGGCTGTGGTTTTCCAAGCATACCGGGGGCTTGCGTGGCCACACGGTGTTTTTCGGTCCTGAGACTCCTACCAGCATCCCCAACAGGAAAAGAGGAGCCGTCGCCAGCAGCTCCTGGCCCCGGTGTCTGAAGATGAAATGCGTGCATATTAAGAGAAACCGTAAAACATTCATTCCCATGTTTGGGGTTTCTTGTACGACTCTGAAGCTGGCTTGACCCTGCTGCATTGACGACAGTCACGCGGCTCAGCTCAGCTTTGCAGGGTTTCGTCCCGGGTTCACATGTGCACCTTGAGACGCGATAGCATCGCGCGGGGTTTGAGACGGGACATAAATCAAACTCAGGCGCCCCCCCCCCCCCCCCCCCCCCCCGCCGATCATGCGGGAGGCACTTGGCCAGGGAGGAGGGAGGATTTCTATTTATAAGCACGCGTGTGTGTCCCTTGGCTCTGGTGTGCGTCTCGGGTTTCTCCCTGGGGTTGCAGCGTCCTTGTTTCTCCATGGAGGGGGGGGATCCAGCGGCGGCCAGGGTCTCCCCGCACCCTTCTTGGACGCATCCCTGGGAGTTGGGTGTAGTGAAGCTGAGATTTGTGCCCTGGGCTCCAGCTGCTGGGCTTCCAGGCCTGCTTAGCCTTTCTTGGTTCAATCTTTGCAAACCCCGAGTCGCCCCAGGACTCCCCTGGGATCGGCCTTGGCGACGTGCAGGGTGCTGGAAGGTGGGAAGTGAGCTCTGTTGTGTGCCCTGGCCTGGAAGTGGACAATAACAGTTAAGTCGGGGCTGCGTGGCCGTCTGGGGCTCCAGTGGGTGTGGAAGAGAGGACGTCTCAGATTGGAGGCTCAGAGGTGTCCTAGCCACTGGTTCGCTCCCCAAATGCCCTCTGCATCCCAGTCTCCCATGGGGGTGGCTGCTGCCCCACCCTGCTGCCCCGCAGGGAACACAGCCGGGACCAGGACCCGGCAGCCTGCCACCAGGGGACCCGGGCGTCCCCCGCGGAGGGTCCACCGCTGCACCAGACACCTGCTCCGTAGATTGGTTCCCGCGGTCTCTGCCGTTTGCTTATCTCCCACACTGGAACCACTCGGGTGTCAGAAGGAAGCCACTTGCGGGGTGAAGAGCCCTGCCCGGGGCCTGGCCCCATAGACCCTGCACAGTGAGGCCGCCCTGTCTCCTCCGTCCAGCCCTCTGTGTTGTGGGTGCTGGGGTCCAGTGGACAGGGACACCAGAGCCCCGCCCACTAATTGAGGATTTATTTGCAGGAAGGCGGGGATGGAGGCTGCATGGTTCTGGTTGGCACAGCCCACTTAGGTTCCGGGCGCGGAGGCCCTGGCTGCTCCGCCGAGAGCTGCCCACCCTCCCTCCCTTCCACAGCAGATGCCACGGGAGACGATCCCACGCACAGCTCGCTTGTGATAAGAGCAGATCCTCGCTCGGGTCTGCAGAAGGAGGGGGCTGGCTGGTGGCTGGGTGGCTGTGAGCGTGCAGATGTACACGGGCGGGCACGGGATTGGCCGCCGAGGTGCGGCACAGGGCAGGCACCCGCCCAGCTGAGGGGGGGGGAGGGACTCCTAGCAGGGTGTCTCTCCCGGTTATTAGCGGCTTAGATCGTGCTTAGTTTTATGGCCAAATTACCATTCTGCTCTCTGAGGTGGGAAGTGATAGTAATGACCGTCCTCAGTGAGGACCACACTTTATAGCCTTGCTATCATCGAAACATATTAAAGCCAAGTCGTAAGGCACAAGAACACCCGGGGGCAGGGAGATGGGCGCTCAGGGGCCGCGTTGGCAATGCAGTTGGGAAGTTATCTGGACAGCAGGGAAGGCTTCAGGGCGAGCGTGCAGTAATCAAGTGTGTTATCTGCTGACCGATGCTGGGGAGACGAGCTTCTCCCTGTACCTGGGCTCGGCCACGGCTGCCCACGCGGCTGCTCGGCTGCTCGCGGGCTCTCGCCGACTCATCTGAAAACAAGCGAGGGGGTCCTGGTGACTGCCGCTTAGAAAAACACAGGGACCTTTTTATTTTTTTTCATAAGAATTTGTTATAACCACACACTCAGCATTTTTTTTTTAAGATTTGTTTTTTATTTATTTGGAATGCAGAGTTAGGAGGAGGAGGAAGTGGAGGAGGAGGGGAGAGAGAGGAGAGGAGGAGGGGGAGGGAAAGAGGAGGAGGGGGAGGGAAAGAGAGAGGGAGAGGGGGAGGGAAAGAGAGAGGGAGAGGGGGAAGGAAAAAGAGAGGGAGAGGGGGAGGGAAAGAGAGAGGGAGAGGGGGAGGGGGAGGGAAAGAGAGAGGGAGGGGGGAGAGAAAGAGAGAGGGAGAGGGGGAGGGAAAGGGAGAGGGAGAGGGGGAGAGCTAGAGCCAGGCTGGAGCCAGGCTGGAGCCAGGAGCTTCGTCCAGGTCCCCCAAGGACCCCGGCCGTCTTCCACTGCCTTCCCAGGCCATGAGCAGGGAGCTGGGTCAGGACTGGAGCAGCCGGGACTTGAACTGGCGTCGCAGGTGGGGCTTAGCCCACTCTGCCACAGCACTGGCCCTACACTGTGCGTTTCTCACTTGCGCTTTCATGAAAAGTAGTATTCTGGCATTGTTCCCAAGTCGCTCTCTTTTTTTTTTTCATTTTCGGAATTTTTATCGACTTATTTGAGAGACAGATGCAGACCCTCCGTGTGCTGGTTCCCTCCCCAAATGCCTGCAGTGGCCGGAGCAGGACCAGGCCGCAGCCCGTGCCCAGGAACTGCACAGGTCTCCCACGTGAGTGACAGGGACCCGAGTGTGTGAGCCATGACCACGGCCCCTCGGGTGTGCAGCAGATGCTGTGTGGCCCGCGGTCCGCAGCCCTTCGTCCGTCGCCGGCCTGCCTTCCCACCCTACCTGCTGCCGTCTCTCACCAGGCTCCCTCGTGTCTGCAGAGGAGGCCCGGAACCTGTGCGTGCCGGGGACCGTGACACTGCCGCCCTGGGCTGTGGCAGCCAGCAGTGCCGCCTCATGGCATCAGAGAAGGGGCCGCCGGGCTGGCGCCGTGCCGTAGCCGCTGAAGCTGCAGCCTGCGACGCGGACATCCCACGTGGGTGCTGGTTGGAGTCCCGGCTGCTCCACAGCTGATGTGCGTGAAAGATGCCCGAGTGCTTGGGCCCCTGCACGCACGTGGGAGACCCGGAAGCTCCTGGCTTTGGCCTGGCTCAGCCATGGCTGTTGTAGTCATCTGGGGAGTGAACCAGCCGATGGAAGATCTCTCTGTCTAACTCTGCGTTTCAATAAAATAAATCTTAAAAAAAAAGAGAGAGAAGGAGCTGCACTTGGGTGTGTGAGCAGCAGCTGGATCAGAAGTGGAAGAGCTGGGACTGGCACCGGGCACTCTGATAGGAGATGCGGGCACCAGATGTCCACAGCCCCTCCCCCTGGCCCTGATGCACCCTGGTCAAGGCCTGGTGCCCCCTTGTCTGCCGTTAGCATACCTGTGAGCGCTGAGAGGGCTCCGGGTCCCACACTGACGGCAGCAGCCAGCAGACAACTCTGCGGTGGCTCCAGTGGCCTTCGCTCTTACCGGGTATTCCTCTTCCGTGGGTTGTGCAAGAGGTGAATTTTTCCCCCCTGGGTCCATCCTACAAATGGCGCACGTGGCTCTGGAGCTGATTTCCGTATCCCGGCAGGCCTGCTGGAGGCGGAGGTCGTGCAGGGACTTGTCACAGCAGGAGGGGGTGCGGGCAGTGGGGGCAGACAGCTGAGCTGTTTGTGGCTTTTCTGTCTCACGGGACCAGGGCTTGTCAGGGTGTGATTCCTGATGTGGCCAGCAGAGGCCGCTGCGGGCCTGTGGTTGGTGCTGGGGACTCCCAGAGGCTGCGTCCGACTTGAGAACATTTTAGGTTTTTCTCAGACCTTGAGAGCCATGGCGGTGTCACGACAGCCTGGACTGGGCTGTGGCAGGTGCTGTCGCCGCCAGGGGACCCCGTCCCCCCACGTCCACCTCCCCCCGAAGTCGAGTTTTTATAACAGAACGGTTCCTGAGAGTTGGATGGAGCACTTGTGTTTTTGATGGGATTGTAACGGGCACCGAGAAGGCGAGCAAATGGAGTCCGCGACTTCCTGCTGACTTCGAATGTTTCTGAAACTGCAAGGCTTTCTCGGCCGCTCTGGGTCCTGGGATGTGATTGCATTGGAGGGGGAGCTAGAGAGTGTTCCCTCCTCCGTGCGGTGTCCGGTGCAGCCCCTGTTGCTCACTCTCACTGCTGGGGGCAGTGTGCAACGGTGGGCGTGCTGCTGTGAGTGTGACTGCACCTGCCTGAGGTTTCAGTCTGTTTTGTGCCTGCAGACTGCCCATAAAATACCCCTGAATATATAAAAAATTTGAATGCCAGAGAGACAGAGAAATCTCCCATCAGCTGGTTTTCTCCCCTAGGTTCCCACTACAGCCTGGGCTGGTCCAGGCTGAAGCCAGGACGTGGGAGCTCCATCCGGGTCTCCCACGTGGGTGGCAGGGACCTACGTACTCGAGCCATCACCTGCTGCCTCCCAGGGTGCCCGTGAGCAGGGAGCTGGGGTCCAGGCAGTCTGCCGTGGGATGCAGGTGTCCCGTGCAGCGTCTTAATTGCTGTGTGTCACTCCGGCCCCACCCCTGAGAGTTTGGACCATCGGTTAGCTCCTTGTTGGAACATTCCTGCTTTGGCTTCTAGCCCTGTAGAAGCACAGTTCCGGCAGCGGCCACCAGAGGGCAGCATGCACACACCCTCCCCGCCAGGCCTCTCTCTGGCTGTGTTCTCAGAGGCAGGTGCAGGGCACACCTAGGAGAACAAAGCGTGTCATTGCTGGCCATGTGTGGCTTCAGGCGCGGGGTCTGGGATGGGCCTGGTGTCCATGGAGGCCAGGCTGGGTGCCCCTCGCTGTAGAAGTTTGAGCTGTGGCAGCCCTGGGCTGGGTGGCGGGTTTTCCACCCCGAGTGGAGTCACCGGTGGAAGGCTTGGGTGGCGGCTCCGCCTGTTTTCCCAGAGTGGGAGAGGCCTGCACATGACGGCACGTGGCGGGTGTCACCCACGCTGTAAGGACTGTGCTGGCAGCGCCAGGTTTGAGTTCCTTGCTGATGGCCGGCGAGAGAGCCGCAGAGTTCCTGGCCACGCCGCTGGGCAGCTCCTCGCCTGGGGTGAGGACACTCTGGGGGATTTCGTACCAGCAGTGTAGCTTGGGCTGTGGATCATCTTGACCCCCCAAGATTTTTATTTATTTATTTAAGAGATGGAGGGGAATTTTCTATCTCTGGGCCAGGCTGTAGCCAGGAGCTTCACCTGGGTCTCCCACATGGGTGCAGAGGCCCAAGCTTACTTGGCCCATCTTCCACTGCCTCCCGGGGGCATTAGCAGAGAGCTGGATTGGAAGTGGAGCAGCTGGGACGTGAACCGGCGCCCATATGGGATGCTGTTGCTGTAGGCGGTGGCTTTACCTGCTGTGCCACAGTGCCCGCCCCTAAAGACCCTGTCTTCAGGGCTTCCTGGATCATCTTCAGCTCTCTTACTGCTAAGGTGAGCATTCAAATATGGACCTCCCAAGTCCAGGATGTCACTTGTTTGCTGTTAAATTATTATGTGAAAAGCAGGGGTATCTCCCATGTGCTGGTCCGCTCTCCAAACACCTGCACTGGCCAGGACCGGGCCACCCTGAAGCCAGGAGCCCAGGAGCGAATCTGGTCCCCCACACGGGGGGCAGGGACCCAGCTGCGGCAGCAGAAGCTGGGGTTGGACTCAGAGAACTGGAGCCAGGCGCTCAGGATGCGATGCGGTGTTCCGGGTGCACCTCGGCCCCTGTGTGCAGAGCCTGCCCTACCTTCCTTCCCAGCTGCCGTCTGAACTAGGAATCCCCCAGCAGAGTGAGCTTCCGTTTAGCCCATCGGGGCCGTTCTCGTCTTCAGTGTCCCGTGTGTGGGTGAGAGTGCGCTCTGCCTGTGTTTCTCTCCTGATGACGGAGGACAAGTCCCCAAACCCTGAGCCTGCTCTACTCGGGATTCTTGTCGTTCCTTTAAAGCCGAGGACTCCTTGGTACATTGTAACCATTCTGCCCTTACAGAAAAGAGGGACCTGTACAAGGTGGGAAGTACGCGGAGATGTCCCGAACCCACGCCCTGCCGCTCCCGGCAGGGGACACATAGTTGCCTCCTTTTTCCTTTTCCTTTGCCGCTGTGTCCTTCCAGAAACTGTGTCCACACACAGAGGAGCGTTTCAAAGACACCCCCACACGCAAATGGTTTCCTGCTCTCTGCATTGTTCTGCCAGGCTATCTTGGATACGTTTCTGCACCGGCAACTATAGATTGACTTCGTCTGTTAGCAGCTCCTTAGTAATTAGGGGATAATTTCTCACAACTCCCCTATTTTTTTTTTTTCTGCTTCCAAAACAAGCTGCTTTGGACTCACTCCCAGGGTTCCCCCCGCACCGTCTCCTGTGCGAGGCGCTCTTCCAGCTCTGCCTCTCCGGGAAGGAGTTCCACGTCCTCAGCCTGTTGGAGCGTCCGGCCACCGGAGCTGGTTACCAGGGAGCACCCTTATCAGAAGGGTGCGGGTCAGAGCCCCCGCACAGGAACTCCATGGACAGATGCAGCTGGACATGGCGTTAGGGGCGAGACGCACGGTGGTGGCAACCTTCCCCGCATCGCGAGCCCCGTGCCTCTGGGTCAGGGGTATCCTGGGGATCCGCGCGCCACCCGCTGGTTGGTTACTGAGTGACCTCCCGGCCTGTGTCCTTCCTAGCCGTCTGCAACCGCCAGGGCGCTCTCACCGTCTCGCCTAAACAGGAAGTGAAAACACTCAGTGCGTTACAAAGATCGCGCTCGAACGTTGTCACGGATCCCTTCTATTTCAGGGAATGCAGTCCTGAAGAGCTTTTATGAAACTACAGGTTGTTAGGTTTACTTTCTCGAGCTGTGTGCTGCCAACAATTTGTATTTACGTGTAATCAGGATAATTAGCTTGTGACGGCATACGATTCTCTTTTTTCAAAATAGACAATTTTTAGCCAACTGATTTCTGATTTCTTAAAAGCAGCGTTTGAGAGCTGTACCTGCCTGGCATGGTGACACAGCAGCTGGAGCAGGCAGCGGTATCCATGGTCACGTAGGCTGACTTCTTGGGAAGCGCCAGTCTCTGGATTTTTGGCGTGGCTTTTGCCAGCCCTTCTCAGCCAGAGCTAATCCCTTTGTTCCATGTGAGCTCCAAGCACGCAGAACGCACGTGCCTTCTGTCCCCCAGCTGATGTGGCAGGAGGCTTGGGGTAGAGCTGGGCTCTGGGCATGGGTCTCGGGGGGGAACCCAGGCAGGAAACAGAAGGGCACGCCGGGAAGGAGCGAGTTGCTGAGGTCTTGATAGATTCTCACAGGTGAGGTTTTATTGTTTTCATCCGACAGCATCCTGGGTTTCTAGAGCTCTCACGCTGGTGTTTATGTAGCCTGATGCTGGCCCTTGGCGTGGGAGCCCAGAGCAGTAGGGCTGCGTCTCTCTGATGGGGTGGGCAGCAGTCACCTGGGCTGTGAGCAGGTGTGAGTGGGGTCAGGTCCTTGATGGACCCCATGGAAATGAGTTGAGGCTCTCGCTGACCTGCGACCATGGCCCTCCTGGGGCATCCTAGCTCACTGGGCACACCCTGGTCTTATCACACACGATGCACGTTCCTCTCCTCGGTCAGCTGTTCTGGCTGTGTGTGACTGTGTGTGTTCCACAGTTAGAGGGAAAAGTGTTCGGAACAAGGAAAGGACAAGGGAAGAGGTTGTGTAGGTCCCTGGACCACGTGTGGGGATTTTGCCTCGATTTCACCGACTTGTGATCACTTGTTGACTTGGGTTGTTGGAAGATAAAGAGCATTCACTTAGAAAAGTCACTTGCGGTGGGTTTGCTCTTCCCCTTGTCTTAAAGAGGGCGGTTAAGTACAGACTGGGCGTCCAGGCCTAAGCTTGTGGTGGTTGTTTATGGCTAACTGTGGTGAGCTATGGCTGGCTGTGGCTGGTTGTGGTTGGCCATGACTGGCCATGATTGGTTGAGGTTGGCCATGATTGGCTGAGATTGGCTATGGTTGGCTGTGGTGGGCCATGGTTGGCTGTGGTTGGTTGTGGTTGGCTATGGCTGGTTGAGGTTGGTCATGTTGAATTACAGTTGGCTGTGGTTGGTTGAGATTGGCTATGGTTGGCTGTGGTTGGCCAAGGTTGGCTGCGATTGGCTGCTTGTGATTGGTCATGTTTAATTATGGTTGACTATGGTTAACTGTGGTTGGCCATGGTTGGCTATGGTTGGTTGTAGTTGGCTGTGGTTAACTGTGGTTGGCCATGGTTGGCCATGTTTAATTAAGGTTGGCCATGGTTGGCTGCGATTGGCTGTTTGGTTGTGGTTGGTCATGTTTAATTATGGCTGACTATGATTAACTGTGGTTGGCCATGGTTGGTTGTGATTGGCCATGGTTGGCTATGGTTGGTGTGGTTGGCTGTGATTGGCTATGTTTAATTAAGGTTGGCTATGGTTGGCTATGGTTGGTTGTGATTGGCAGTGGTTGGTTGTGGTTGGCTGTGGGTGTCTGTATTTGGCCATGGTTGGCTATGGTTGGCTGTGTTGGTCATAGTTGGTCTTGGGTAGCCATGACTATTTTCAGATTGGGAGTCTGGACATGAGCAAGGTGCCTTTCTCTGCCGAATCCAGGCAGGGTTTTTCAGCCATGGTTTGTGCCTCTGTGAAAACAGGGAAGGCCTGGGAATCTTTTCCCAGTTTGGATGATCAGGGGACCAGCTGCTTATGCTGAGAGAGCTCAGGCCCACAGGGAGGTGAACCTTAAGATTTCGAAAATCCAGGAGCGCCATTGCTGTGTCTGCATTTGGAGATAGCCTGGCCCGTCTCCTCCCTCGCTGCGGCCTCTGGTTTGATGGGACAGAGGCTGAGCCCACCGTGTAGGAACTGCTCGCTTGTGTGGGTAAGGCAGGCCACGACTGACCACTGTGGCACACAACTGTGCATTCTCGTGTGTTCTGTGCCATTAAGGGTGAGCTATCCGTATAAGACCTAGGTACGCGTGACCGTGAAGTAGCCACAAAGACAGCCTTGCTTAAAGTCATGGGAGAATGGAGTGGAAAGTGTGGGTTTATTTGCGGGCAAAGTTTTTTTGTAACTTAATTCACATAACAAGCTCAGTTTCTTTCTAATGGGTTCCGAGGAATGCAGTGCAGTCGGCAACTTGATCACGCTATGTACACCTGTATGTGGCAGAACCTGTTCTCACGTCAGTGTTCCCTGACCCTAAGTTGTGTGTGTGTGTACACGTGAGTGTATGCACATGAAGGGAGGAACCTCTCCCCCTCCCCCTCCCCCTTTGTGGTGTTGGGTTCCTACTTGGTCCATGCAGATGGAGGGACTTCCTGTCTCTTTTTGACCAGGGCTATAAAGGGAGGTCATGTCAGTGTAACCTTGACCCCTCAGGTGTGGAAATGTAATTTTAACAGGTTTTATCAAACTGCCAGAAGATATTGAAAATGTTTCACGTGAGAATCAGGAGCCATAAATCACACACCGTCTTGCTCATGGCCACGGCCACGCCGGAGCACGTGGCTGCGCCCGGGGACTTGTCATCACCGCGTGGTGTGTTATTGTCACCTCGTAATTGGGTGGGCTGGGGTCCTCATGAGCAGAGGGGCTTAGCACACCCCGCCCCTCTTCTGGGGGAGGCTTAAAGACCTGTTCTTGCACCCAGGTGTCGGGTGCTTCGGGGGGGGGGGTTTGAAGTTGTGTTTGACAGACGTAGGCGAGTGACGCTCCTGTCACCTCCAGCGGGGACTGATGCTTGGTGAGCCGCTCCTCCGTGCGCTGCATTTCTCTCTCTGCTTCCTTGCCGGCTCCCTTTGGTCGCTCTGCAGTTACTTCTGCGTGGAGTGCGCACGGCCCCCTGTCCTTGTGGACGCCCTGCGTGCTGTGAGTGGCAGCTCCTTGCTTCTCTGGGCTGTGTCTCAGCCTACGGACAGAGCTGCCCCTTGTCATGGTCAAAGTGAGTGGCCAGATATGGCCCCGTCCTAGAATCTGTGTCTTGTCTCTGGCTGCTCGATGCCACCTGGGTGCTGGCCATGGGCAAGTGGCCGCAGGGCCAGAGCTCTCGTCCTGACTGTCCTCTGACCCCTGACCTGGGTAGCAGCAGGTGCTTGGAGGAGGATGAGTGGCCTGCTTACAGGTTTCCCAACAGGCTTTGCTGCAGGACCTCTGCTCCCTGGTGGCCGGCTCCCGTGCACCTGCCCACTGTGGAGATTGCTGGCCATGCTGTGTCCACCCCATCGTGACCACCTTCTGGGTCCTCTTGTGTTCTGCCTCTCGTGAGAGGGAAAAGGTGCTTGGCTTTGTGAGCTCCCAAGCGGCAGGGGGTGTACCTGCCCTCCTGCCAACCAGTCCCTTGGCCACGGCTGGGCTCGGCCCAGGAGCCGTAGGGCAGCGTCCATTGCGTGCACCGACCAGAACAGCCAGAGCAGAGGCACCTCCCACCCCTGACTGCCCAGGCAGTGCTCACTGTGAACACGGCAGGGAAGCAGCGTTTGTCCCCTGTCACCGCTGCAGGCCACCAGGTCAGGTGCTGGGAGGGTCTCTGCCGTGTTCCCGCCTGGCCCCTGGCCGCCCAGCCCTCCCTGCATTGGAAGACGGTGCAAGTGCTTGGGCCCCTGCACCCACGTGGGAGACCTGGATGGAGCTCCAGGCCCTGGCTTCAGCCTGGCCCAGCCCAGGCTGTCGTGGCCACCTGGTGACTGAGCCAGCAGATGGACGATCCCTTTCTCTTTCTCTCTAACTCTTTCAAATAAATAAATAAATAAATAAATCTTTTAAAAAAACAAAACAAAAAAAAGGAAGCAAGAAGGAAGGGGCTGTTTGTAGAGAGTCGGTCCTGAATTCATGGCTCCCACGAGGTCATGCTCCCTGTGTTCCCTGTGTTGCTTTGCGACGTCCTCGCCGGATTCCAGATCTTTGTGTCCACATAGGAGCCCCCAACACAGTCAGTTTTATACATTAGGATTTTATGCATTAGTTGTACAGATGTAATAACAGATAACTCGCTCGTGTTGTGCTTTGAGGCTATACACTGTTGTTTTTTTTTTTTTAAAGATTTATTTCTTTGAAAGGCAGAGTTACAATAGAGACAGAGAGATTTCTGTCCTCTGGTTTACTCTCCAAGTGGATGCAACCGCCAGGACAGAGCGAGGCAGAAGCCAGGAGCCCAGGACTCCATCCGGGTCTCCCACCAGGGTGCAGGCACCCAAGCGCTGTCCATCCTCTGCTGCTCTCCCAGGTGCGTTGGCAGGGAGCTGGATCGGAAGTGGAGCAGCCGGGACTCCACCTGGGATGCTGGCTGCAGCCGGAATGCTGTGCTCTGAGCTGATCACAGAATAATGACCAATGAGGTGGCTTGTTCTCCCTGTTTCTGGTCTGTCCCCTGCCTTCCCTAGAGAGAGAGATTAAAAGGGAAAAGCTATTCAGAGAGAGAGAGAAAGAAAGAAAAAAAGAGAGAGAGTGAGAGAGAGAGAGAGAGACAGGCAGACAATGCTGGCCCTAGATCTGCGTTCTTACAAATGGAAAACCACTCATCAGAGGAGCAGGGGCAGCCTAGGCCTCCGTGGTGCGGTTGTGGGATGCAGCCTGGGGCTGCGCCCTGCTCCTGGGGCTTCCTTGCCGGGAATGGCCGTCGTCAGGCCAGGAGCAGCACCACGGGGCCTCGGGAAAGCGTCGTCGTCACTCCCCGCCCTGGAAGCCCGGTGCCTGCTCCCATGTGCCGGCGTGTGTCTGTCAAACGCTCTCCGTGGGCCTTTGCTGCTTCGTCACTTCCGCTCTGCCTCCAGGGCCAGTGAGAGCTTCCGGCTGGTAACAGGGAGCAGCAGAGGACTGTGGGAACACACGGGAGTCTCGGCTTCAGATGACGCCGGACCCCGCTTGGGGTCACCCCTTCGTCAATCTCACAGCCTTGCCGTGTTTCTCCGTTGTCTGTTAGGGACGGTGACACGTGAGCAGACAGTCTCAGCAGGTGCAGCCGCTGCCTGGGCACCCACGTCCCCATACTGGAGTGAGGCTTGGGGAGTCCCAGCTGCTCCGCTCCTCATCCTGCCCCCTGCTCATGCTCTTGGGAGGCAACTGGTGACGACCCCGTACTCGGGTCCCTGCCACCCACGAGGGAGACCTGGATGGAGCCCGGGCTCCTAGCGTCGGCTCAGACCAGCTCTGGCTGGGGCAGGTATTTGGGGAGTGAAACAGCAGTTGGAAGGAAACTCTCTCCCTCTTTGCTCCCGCTTTCTAATAAATAACATAAACAGATTTGAACGAAAATCAAACTTGAGCCAGGACTGCTCGTCGCTGTGGTCTGCACTTGAGATCTGTGTGACGTGTGTCTGCGGGTCGGGTGCTGCCTGTGCAGCCCCTGGTTTCAGAAGCCGTGGCTTTCGATGTTCCCGGTGAGAATCCGGCGGCCTCGGCCGTGGAGGGAGTCAGACCCCCGTCTGCGTGTGTAGCGAGGTGGGCGGTGCCCTGTGGAATCAGCGGGTGGCATTTGGGAACAAGACGTGGGATGAGAGAGAGAAGGAAGGCAGTGCACGTACCAGGAGCTGCGGGACCAGGGATGGGGGGCCCAGGCCCCTGGCTGAGCAGTGTCCTTAAACCCCTGCTGCCTGGCGCAGGGCCAGAGCTCAGCTAGTGTTTGCTGAGTGAATATGTGAGATGGTCGGGGCAGGCTCTCCTGGAAGGGATCCCCGAGTCAGGAGGAGGCGCCCGGTGCTGTCTGGGGAGGGTGGGAGGTGGGAGCCCTGCACAGGGTTTTAACGGTGCCTCCTAATGTTCAGAGACTCCCTTACATGTGCGGAAGCCGCCGTTTCCAGAACAGCGTGGGGGGTATGGGGGAGAGCCCGGCGATTTAAGAGATGAGCCTGGGCCCTGCTCCGAAATTCAGTCTCCTGGTGGCGGTAAAATAAAATTACCAAATAAAAGTAGGCCAGTAGCAGATCATAAACCTCCGCAGGGAAATTCAGGGGGATTAAGCCGCCATCCGCTCTGTCGCTGTGTGCACCTGTGAACTCCGGGTGCTGGGAGGCGGTGGCCTGGGGCTGCCGGCCGGAGGCCAGCCCAGAGATGGGACTGAGGGTGTGTGTGCCCAGCCCAGAGATGGGACCGAGGGGCGTGGTTGCCGGGCAGACCGGGGAGGCGGCTGAAGCCCATTGGAGTTGACCAGTGTTGCTGGCTGCATTTGGGGCTGGAGGGAGGCGCGAGGCGGCCATGGAGTGGACAGGTGACCGTGTCTGCCAGGCAGGGACGTGGCCAGGGCGGGTGGCAGTGGACACAGCTGTGGGCGTGTGGTGTGCGTGGGATCCGGCTGAAAGTGGCGGAGCCTCCCGTGTGGCAGCCGGAAAGACACTTTGAGGAGCTGCTCGTCTGGGCCCCAGTTTAAGTGGACGTTTGGTTCATGTGGCGTCTGTTTTATGGACTTGCAGGGATGCACTGGGGTGCCGTGCCGGCTTCTCGCTCCGAGGGAAGTGTGTTCACAGGATGGCGTCACCGTGCAGGGTGTCAGCCGATGTCAGCGAGAGTTGAGCTGTGTTCAGCGGGGTGGGAAAGGAATCTATTTCGGGGTTCACAGGAGTTGCTGGATTTCTGTGCAGGACCAAGGTGTTCTGACACGCGTGGACCCTGCACCCCTGCTGTGGGGAGGGGTGAAGGAACGGGATTTTTCTCTGATTCTCGTTCCCCAAGGGCAGGAAATGGTGGCGGATCTGTGCTGTTTTCTTCTGCTTTGGTAAGTTCTGGGCTCACGGTGCAGGAGGCTACGGAAGTCCTTGGTTGAAACCATAGTTTGCACCAGAGAAGGCAGTGAGCCCTGGTATGTAGGGAGGAGCTCCAGCTCACCCTCAAAATGTTTTCCTCTGGAAAAGTTTCAAATGCACCAAAATTTTTTTAAAAAATTTATTCGACAGGTGGAGTTACAGACAGAGACCGAGAGAAAGGTCTTCCTTCCATTGGTTCACCCCCCAAATGGCCATCACGGCTGGCACGATCTGAAGCCAGGAGCCAGGTGCTTCCCCCTGGTCTCCCACACGGGTGCAGGGGCCCAAGCACTTGGGCCATCCTCCACTGCCTTCCTGGGCCACAGCAGAGAGCTGGCCTGGAAGAGGAGCAACTGAGACTATAGCCCGGCACCCATATGGGATGCTGGCGCTGCAGGCGGAGGATTAACCAAGTGAGCCACGGTGCCAGACTCAAATGCACTGAATTAATAAAAGTTAATCTGTGAAGTTCTACCTAAAGCACCAAGAAATTTGAAAAAGTGAAACGTTGAAGTCTACAGTTTGGGTCTCTGCTCCCTGAGTGCCTGCGGGTTGCTGGTCACTCTGCCAAGCTGTGCCTTCCAGCCAGGCCTCCGCGCACCGCCCACTGCCCACCGCCTTGGCTCTAACCCTGGTGTTTGCCGAGAGTCTCAGGTGTTCCTACAGTCCTGTGGAGTACGCTGCAGGTTATTGATAGGTACCGTGAAACACACTAGCAAAGCTTCTTGGAAAAGGTTGGTTTGTTTGAAAGGCAGAGTTACAGAAAGAGAGGGAGAGACAGCGATATCTTCCATCGACTGGTTCATTCCCCAGATGGTCGCAATGCCTGGGGCTGGGCCAGGCAGAAGCCGGGAGCCTGGAACTCCACTGGGTGTCCCACGTGGGTGCAGGGGCCCAAGCACTTGGGCCATCATCTGCTGCTTTCCCTGGTGCAGTAGCAGGGAGCTGGGTTGGAAGTAGAGCAGCCAGGACTCCAACATATGGGATGCCGGTGTCACGGGCAGCGACTTCACCCGCTACGCCACAGCGCCGGCTCCAGGGCATCCCCAGCGGTGGCTTCCCCTGCTGTGACACAGTGCCTGCCTCTAGAAAACCTGGAATTCCCACACGTGCGTTTTCCCAGGTTTGAGCTGCTGCCACCGATCAGCAGAACAGCTGTCAGCCAGCTGCCTTCCCCCAGGAGAACCGTCCCCTTGTCCCTGTGGTAGAACCCGGGAGAGAGAGAGGCACGCACCCGGGCTCACACGGCTTTCCTCTGTGCTCTGCCTCCTGTGTTGTGAGCGTTCTTTGCAGGAAGGAGCCAGTGAGCAAGTGAGCTAGCTAGCTTCCTTCTTTCCCCATCAATCAATCAGGGAATCGTGCAATCATTCTTTCCAGGCAAGAAGGGGCAAAGTGTTCTCTCTCTACCTTCCTGACTGCCTACCTGTCTAAGAGAGCAATTGAGGAAGAGAGAAAGAATGTCTCCGATCTGGTGATTCACTCCCCACATGCCTCTAACATCTGACACTGGGCCAGACTGAAGCCAGGAGTCGGGAACTCGGTCCAGTCTCCCACCTGTGGAGTGACCCAGGCATCTGCGCGAGCGCCTGCTGCCTCCCAGGTGCGCATTAGCGGGAGCTGGACCAGGACCCAAGTGCTAAGATGCTGGACTTGGGCGTCCTAGCCACTGCGCTCCGTGCCTGCCCCAAGGAGCAGGCTGGTCAGTAGAGAAATGTTTTCCTTTCCCTCTGGAAGCTGACCTGCGCGTGAGCAGGTGCAGTCCTGGGAGCTGGCGGTCTCCCTCTTCTGTGAACCGGCCCTGTGAGGTCGCCCTGACAGTTCCTTCTTAGTGACCTCGATAGGAGCGGTCGGCTGCCTGAAGCAGTTCTAAAAGTATCTTCTGGGGCCGGCCTTACGGCATAGGGGGTAAAGATGCCGCCTGTGACGCGGGCATCCCATATGGGCGCCCGGCTACTCCACTTCTGATCCAGCTCCCTGTTAATGGCCTGGGAAAGCAACGGAAGATGGCCCAAGTGCTTGGGCCTCTTCACCCATGTGGGAGACCTGGATGAACCTCCTGGCTCCTGGCTTCCGCCTGGCGCAGCCCTGGCCATTGTATCATCTGGGGAGTGAACCATCGGATGGGAGATCGATCTCCCTCCCTCCCTTCCTCCCTCCCTCTCCCCCTCTCTGTAACTCTGCCTTTCAAATCAATAAATATATTTCAGAAACTATCTGCCAAGCCACAGAGCCCACTGTCGTACGTCCACAGCCGGAGATGCAGCAGAATTTTAAAAAGCCGGCTTAGGCTGAAAGTTAACCAAGCTTTTGGGAAAAGGTTTCAGAAGCCGGGCAGCTGGTCTCCAGGGAATGCTTGTGCACTGCTGTGTCTCCTGAATTTTCCACGTTCTTGCAGCCTGCAGGGCAGAAGGAGCTAGAAGGCCACACGTTGGCCGGGGTCTCCTGGTGACAGGACTCGGGGGTGTTGGGGGAGGGGAGAGATTATGATGAATTGGAGCTGGACTCCGTGCACTTCAGAGTGGATGGTAATTAAATAAGAGTTAATGAGTTCCGCGTTCACGATCGGCCTACTTTATAATCGCTCAGACGCTCTGGCGCTCAAGCCGTGTTTTGGGATTGCTTTGTGATGAAGATAAGGCTTTCTAGGGCTTCGTGCTCGCCGTGTAGACAGAGAGAGGTGAGGCTGGGCTGTGGCCCCACCGCGAGCTCGCATTTTGATTTATTGTCACTTTGCCGCGTTTTCATCTATTTTTATTAACGCTTCTGGTGATGCTTTGAAACAGCTTCCGCCGATAGAGCCGTTGCACGGCGGTGGTACGCCAGCCTCTCCAATCGGGAAAAGGGTTGTGTCTGTGCTGAGCTTTGGGTCGCGCTGTTTATTAGCACCCGTGCTCTGGTGGCTGTGGCTGGTTTGTGCTGAGGACGGCCGCTGTTGGGCAGGGTTCCGTCTGCAGCGTCTCTGTGGGCGCACGGTTGTGGAGGTGGACGTGCGCTCCAACGTGCCTCAGGTTTTCCAAGTGCCTGGAAGGCACAGCGCACCTTGGAAGGCTCTGGTTACTTCCCGCAGTCAGCAGTGTGGACTGCGAGACTGAAGCGCGGAGGGCGCACCGTAATGAGTTACGCTGCCCTTCCTGCAGCGTGGTTTTTTTAATTTTTTTTATTTGACAGGTAGAGTTTTAGACAGTGAGAGAAAGGTCTTCCTTCTGTTGGTTCACCCCCCAAATGGGTGCTACGGCCGGCGCTGCACCGATCTGAAGCCAGGAGCCAGGGGCTTCCTCCTGGTCTCCCATGCGGGTGCAGGGCCCAAGCACTTGGGCCATCCTCCACTGCCTTCCTGGGCCACAGCAGAGAGCTGGACTGGAAGGAGGAACAGCCGGGACTAGAACCTGGTGCCCATATGGGATGCCGGCACCACAGGCGGAAGATGAACCAAGTGAGCCATGGCGCCGGCCCTGTGGCGTGGGGTTTGTCTGCACTTTTAGCTGTGAATTGGGAAGCATCAAGAGAACAGACCAAGGTCAGCCCTCCCAAACCGTCCAGGGTCTGGAACATTTTCGGCAACGTCATCTTATACGCCTGCCTTTCTCTGACATTACATGAGTTCGGTGCTGATTGCCTTCTGTGGTCATTCAGGGTTGAAAACTTCCTAGTTGGCCTCACCCCACCCCAGGCAGGTGAATTGAATTTACAGATGGAAATAAGCCCATCATGTGCTTTTCTTGGGAAAATGGAATTAAAATTAAGTTTATTTTGGATGCGAGCATTTACCCGGTTTCCCCGTAATGCACATGTTCTTTATTTCTTGTTATTATGGTTTATCTGATTTATCTGAAAGAGTGGCAAAGAGCAAGAGTCTTCCATCTGCTGGTCCACTCCCCAAATGGCCACAACGGGCTGTGCTGGGCCAGGCTGGAGGTCGGAGCCTGGAACTCCATCCGGGTCTCCCAGGTTCCTGTGGGAGGCAGAGCAGCTGGGACGCGCGCTGGCCCTCTGAGAGGGAGTGCCGGCGTCACAGGCGGGCTGCGGTGCCAGCCTTTGCAGTTCGTTTTCCACGTCCTGGGTGAGGTTTCCTCTTGTGTTTCTCGTGGTCAGCTGGGCATTGTGCTCTCCAGAGCTGGCATTCCTGCTGTCGCTTAGCTCCACGTAAAGTTTGATTTTGTTCAAAACCAGTCGTCATCGTCAACTGAAATAAATGCTGCCGTTACCTAAAAAGCAGAAGGGAACCCGGCTCCTGGCGTGGCTGCCCTGCCTGGGAACCACGGGGTCCACGGGCATCCTTGCCCTCCTACTCCTGCTCTGGTGCCACACGGCAGCAAACGTGGTCCACAGGTGACGCCCCGGGTGTGCTGGGTCATCCTCCCCCTGGCCCGGAAGGCTCCGTCTGTCCGTGTTAGCGGAAGCGCGTTCTGTTCCCGTGGGCCTGGTCCCGTGTGCCGCCTGCTGTGCTTGTCTGGTGACGCGTCGGGGTCCGTGTAGGACTGGGTGGGTGCTGGTGCCTCCATTGCTAACGGGCAGGGCTTCAGCACATGGGAGCTTTGGTGTCCAAGGCTGTCCTCGGAGACGGCGACCCTCTGTGTTTGCCGAGTTCGTGCAGGTGTTGCTGTGTGTCCACTGAACTCAAATCGCGTTCCTCTTAACCGACGCGAGAATCCTGCAGCTGGTTGTCCGGATTGCCCGGTGCCGACTTGCTGAGGGAGGAAGCTCTCCTGCCACGGCCATTGCTTTGCACTTTGTCAATTTCTCGTTGTTCCTCCTGCTCTCCTAGATGAGACCAAGGAGGGGACGTGGGGCTGGCCCTGTGGCACAGTGGGTTAAGCTGCCACCCGCAGCACTGGCATCCCATATGGGTGCCGGTTCAAGTCCTGGCTGCTCCACTTCCCATCCAGCTCCATACTAATGCACCTGGGAAAGCCGTGGAGGATGGCCCAAGTGCTTAGGCCCCTGCTCCCATGTGGGGGACCTGGGAGAATCTCCTGGCTCCTGGCTTCTGCTTGGCCCATCCCCCACCCATAGTGGCCATTTGTGGAGTGAACCCGTGGGTGGAAGATCTCTCTGTCTCTCCCTCTTTTTCTCTGTAACTCTGCCTTTCAAATAAATACTTTTTTTTTTTTTTTTTTTTAAATTTTAAAGGGGGAAGTTCATGTTCAAAGCTGACATGATGCCTGCCTGGCCTTGTTAGAATTTTCTGCCCCTTGGCATTTCAGGCCCACGAGACTCACAGAGGTTATCCTCATGGGTGCGTTGGCTGTGGTGTTGGCCTGGGTTTTGGGAGCAGCCTCTTGCTTTCGTGTCGTGCGAGTCTTAATTAATGCCGGATTCTCACAACTCCTTGGCCAAAAATAAGCGCCGAGCTGCAATGTCCCGAGGTTCTGACACTCACAGGAGTGGAAGTGGCAGACGAGTTTATCACTTGGGAGGAGCTCCTGCCTGGCAAGTGGCGCTGCCGCCGTGGCCCTGGGCCGTGGGGCCCTGGGTGTGGCGGCTGACGGAGGTGGTCCTGTCGGTGCAGAGCCGGGGCAGCCAGCTTGTGTCCCCAGAGGACAATAGGACGTCATCTCGGAAGAGCCCTGCTGATGTGGGAGGGCTTTTAATCTTTTTTTTAATTTTTAGATGGGGGAAATGAGTTCCAGCTTGTCCAGTGTTTTTGTTATTGTCTCTTTAAGTACACAAATTGGCCAAAGCTGAGTGGGGAGAGGGTTGGCGCTTGGCTAAGCCACCGTTCGGGACTGGCCCGTCCCGTAGCGGGGTGCCTCAGTTCAAGTCCCAGCTGCTCCACTTCAGTCCGGCTTCCTGCTGGTGCACACCCCGGGAGGCGGGGGGATGCTCCGGGGACTTGGGTTTCTGCCACCCGCACGGGAGACCTGGATTGAGCTCCTGGCCTCTGGCTTTGGCCTCGCCTCGCCTCAGCTATTGCTTTAGCTGTCTGGGGGAGGGAACCAGAGGGTGGGCTGTGTCTCTGTTGGGCGTTTGTGGGAGGATGGAATGTTCTGTTGAGAGACGGCTTTGTGGGTGGGAGGGGGCGCAGCTCGGGCAGCTCGGGCAGCTCGGAGATCTGCAGCGGAAGAAAGGCCGGTGCCGCCCTCGCGGGAACAGGTGTCCTCGAAGATACAGACGCGAGCTGCGCTGAGCTGCTCAGCTCTGCCTTTCGCCGCCAGGACGTCTACGAGTCCGGAGAACTCCGGGCACGCCAGCTGCGTGAGGGCCATCTGTCGTCACAGGAATGTGCTTTAGCTGCTTCCGTGCCCTGCAAGGAACCCTGGCCAGCCCGGCTGCCCGCCCTGGCTCGCTGACCTGGCCCCGCTGTTCCTCACTCCAGTGGCTGGGCTCAGGTTGGGAGCTGTGCCCCACCCCCCACCCCCATGCACGGCTCACACCCTGTGCACCCGTGCTCAGATCTCATTTCCCACTGTTGGCAAACTGGGAGCATGGACAGGGCGACCGACCACAGACGGACAGCTCCCACAGAGGTCTTGTGGGCTTTCGGGTTCACAAAGTTAACCCCTACATGAAGAGGAATTTAAGGTAGCAGTGGTGTTTAAATGCATCTTTTTATTCCCCCAAGATTGATTTATTTCTCAGAGAGAGAGAGAGAGCCTATATTCACTGGTTCACTCCCCAGATGTCCACAACGGCCAGGGCTGGGGCCAAGCACCTGAGCCATCGTCTGCTGTGCATTAGCAGGGAGCTGGATCGGAAGCGGATCAGCTGGGACCGCAGCAGGAGTGGCGGCTTAACCTGCTGAGCCACAACCCCTGCCCCGAGGTGGCCGGTTTTGAGGGGAACACTTGACAATTTTTTTAAAAAAAGATTTATTTTATTTATTTGAAAGAGAGTTAGGTAGAGACAGAGAGAGAGGTCTTCCATCCACTGGTCCACTCCCCAGATGGCTGCATCGGCCCAGAGCTGCACTAATCTGAAGCCAGGAGCTTCTTCTGGGTCTCCCATGCAGGAGCAGGGGTCCAAGGACCTGGGCCATCTTCTACTGCTTTCCCAGGCCACAGCAGAGAGCTGGATCGGAAGAGGAGCAGCCGGGACTAGAACCGGTGCCCACATGGGATGCTGGCGTGGCAGGCAGAGGATTAACCTGCGCCGCCCTGCATCTCCTTTTAAAGGCGCTGGCGAGGACGTGAGTTCGGGAGTTGCCCGTGGATTTGTGCATTGAGCTGTGGTGACCTGGGAGCCCACAAGCACAGGGTGCCGTGCTGCTTCCCGCTGCTTTCTGTCCTGCGTCACTTTGGAAGGAGTTCGGCGGAGTTCATGTTGTCTCTGGGCGGAGAGTGTGCACCCCCGTGGCTCTGGGCACGTGTCGGGGTCTCTTTCCGGGGCAGGGTGCCATCACGGAGAACGAACCCTCGTGGGAAGCGGCTGCAGCTTTGTTAACACCAGCGCAGCCGTGTGGCGGGCAGGGGGTCCTTCGCAATGTAAGCTTGCAGCCCACCGAGGCGCCGTGGCTCCGTTCCGGAACATTCTGACAACCTGCCAATAAAGAGCAATTGTCAGCGCCCAGCTTCTATTTTTCCCATATGCTTCCTCGCGTGCTGTGTGCTCTGTTTAAGTTGAGCCTCTGACTGCACTCGGCTCTTGCTGCTAAACTCTCTCAACCAAACTGTCGCGTGAAGGGATTCATTTTATTTGAGGGGCAGAGAGAGAGAGGGGCAGAGATGAGCAGGGCTGAACGAGAGATTCCCTTCTCTGGTTCAGTCCCCAGCTGCCCACAAAAGCCAGGGCTGGGCCAAGCCAGTGCCAGGAGCCGGGAGCTCCACCCTGATCTCCCAGGTGGGTAGCAGGGGCCCAAGCACTCGGGCCATCCTCTGTGGCCATCCCAGGAATCTGTACCGCACCTGGGTTGTGAATGACCAGAGTGGCATCGAAACCACTGTGTCACATGCCCACGCGCACCATCCCATTTTGCAGTCAACCACTCTCAACCACCGCTAACAACTTCTTTTTGAAGAACAAATGCTGGAGCCAGCACTGTGGCGCAGTAGGCTAAGCCTTTGCTTGGGGTGCCGGCATCCCATATGGGCTCCGGTTTGTGTTCCAGCTGCTCCTCTTCCGATCCAGCTCTCTGCTATGGCCTGGGAGGGCAGTGGAAGGTGGCCCAAGTGCTTGGGCCCCTGCATCCACGTGGGAGACCCGGAAGAAGTTCCTGGCTTCGGATCGGCACAGATCCGGCCACTGTGGCCATTTGGGGAGTGAACCTGCGGATGGAAGATCTCTGTATCTGTCTGTCTGTCTGTCTCTCTCTCTGTAACTCTGCCTCTCAAATACATAAATTAGTTTAAAAAAAAATTAAAAGAACTAATGCTGTTGGATACGTATTTTACATTATATGGGAAACACATAGGAGTAACCACCAGGAAGGAAATTGAGCACAAGTTCCTCTTAGTGATTCTCCAGTTTAATCACGTCTGTTAGAAAGGAAACTAAGCATTGCAGCCGTGAACTGATAGCCGGATGCAGGAGCTGTGCACCTGGGTGTTGCTCCGGCACGGCCATCAGCAGCAATGTGGTCTCTGGCTTTGAGCAGTCTCCCGGGTCACCGGTGACTTTGTACGGGTTTGTCTCTGGCTGGGGTTCATGCTCAGGGGCATGTTGATGGTTCAGTGAGGGCTGTGCTTAAGAACAGTTTAGCTGTGAAAGCTGCCTTCACATAAAGGAGCAGTCTGCAGGACGACACTTGGTCGGAGATTCTCAAAGTTAACACTGCACGCTGAATTCTGGGAGTCGTGTCTGCTTCTCTGGGCGTCACTGTGGCGAGTTGCAGATGCCGTCTCCATAGCAGGAGAACTTTAAGCACAAATAGAAAGTCCAAAGGCCTGTGGGGACCCACACGGCGGAGATCAGCTGCATTGCTTTGTCACTCCCTTTGCTCTGCTTGGCCCATCTGTTCAGGTCTATAACTTTTTTTTTCTTTTTCCCCATTAATTTCTTTGAAAGAGTAAAGAGAGAGAGAGAGAGGAGATCTTCCATCTGCTGGTTCACTCTGCAGCTGGCTGCAACTGGCTTGGGCTGGTCCAGGCCGAAGCCAGGAGCTTCCTAGGGTCTCCCCTGTGGGTGCAGGGGCCCAAGCACTTGTGCCATCTTCTACTGCTTTCCCAGGAGCATTAGCAGGGAGCCGGATAGGAAGCGGATCAGCCAGGACGGAAACTGGCGCCCATGTGGGAAGCCGGCATCCTAGGCAGCAGGTTAACCTGCTGCACCATAGCGCCGGCCCAGGTGTGTGACCTTGAGAGAGCAGCTGGTGCCGCAGAAGCAGAGGAAGTGGGCTGTGCCCGGGGGCCCAGTGCCTGTGGCACCCCAGGGGCCTCTTGGGAGGACCCTGCGTAGCTGGGCAGCGGTTCTGACAACACCTTAAACCAGAGGTTTCTCATACTGTCCACGTGAAAAATGGTGTTTACCGAAGCATAAGCAGTGGGAATATGCTAATTTGAATTTTAAATTAAATGGAAATTCAGACTTGTCAGTAGCCTTGACAATTGGAACTGAGACAAACAAAATTTCTGTTTATTTGAGAGAGACAGTGTTGGTTCACTCCCTAAATGGTCCCTCTGGCTGGGACCGGATCTGGGGGCTGGGAGCTCCATCCAGGGCTCCCATGGCTGCCTCCCTGTGTGCACATTAGCAGGAAGCTGAGTCAGGAGCCGAGCCGGTGTGGAACCCGGCTCTCCCGCGTGGGCCGCAGGTGTCTTAAACTGCCTGGCTGAGCATCCGCCCTGGTAGAGGAATCTCTTACCACTGACTGTGTTTGAAATTGCACATACTCGGTGATGGTAAGAAATGAGTTTGTGTTCAGATAAGGTTTTCACAGCCTGGTTCCGGGACAGCTCCCCTGTTCCGGGCTCCTGTTCTGGACGCATCCATGGATGTGTGTCCCTGCTGGAGGCGTGTGCAGGTTCCCTGGTCCTCCTCTCACAGCTGTGGTTGGAGAAGTGAGGAGCGCGTCAGGTGTGACAGTGTGGGGAAAGACGGGAGTCTGCACAGTGCCCCGTGCTGCACCTGCTCTCCTGCGCCGTCTCACGGCAGGGAGGGAGTGTTTCCCTCCTGTGTGCACCTCAAGGCCACTGACGCGGATTCTGAAGGCCACGTGCAGCACCCCTAATCTAAGGCGTCCCTCTGTGAGGTGTTGGGCGGATTTTCATGTCCCACGCCGGCAGCCTGGGCTCCAGCAGCTAGGGACCTGTTCCGCTGTAGTCTTCAGTGAGTGGGCACGTGCTGTGGGTTTGCACATGGTAGCTTCATGCTGGTGTTTTTTTGTTTGTTTGTTTGTTTTTAAGATTTATTTTATTTGAAAGAGAAGGAGGGAGTGAGAGAGGAGAGACAGAGAGAGAAAGGTCTTCCATCTGCTGGTTCACTTCCCAAGTGGCTACAACGGCCAGGGCTGGGCCAGGCTGAAGCCAGGAGCTTCTTCTTGGTCTCCCATGTGGGTGGCAGAGGCCCCAAACACTTGGGCCATCCTCCACTGCTTTCCCAGGTGCATTAGCAGGGAGCTGGATCGGAAGTGGAGCTGCCAGGACTTGAACTGGTGTCCTTATGGGATGCCGGCACTGCGGATGGCAGCTTAACCTGCTACACCACGATGCCGGTGTCGGTGCTAGCGTTGTGTTCCATTGTGGAGTGAGCCGTGGGGTCAGATTTGGCCTCAAACGTTTAACTATCAGTTGTCTAATCCTAATGTTGATCCTGTGCTCAGATCTGGGTGTATGTGGGAGTCTTAAAAAATTGGTGAAAAATGTGCATGGTGAAAAAAACTGGGGAATTCAACTTTTTTTTTCTTTTTCACTGAAAGCAACACATCCTTTAGTTGCGTTTTCCGTGGCTTTTAAAGTCCCCTGTGCGGTGGTGAGACAGCCATAGAGCATTAGGTGGTCAGCATGGTGCTGATGACAGAGGGGTGACAGGCAGCTTTGTGAGCGTTTGGTTTGGCCTGGGGTCTCGGGGTTGGGGGGGACTTGACCCCCTCCCTGCTGGAGGCTGTGGTGTGGCAGAGGGAGGGCGGGCCAGGAAGGGCAAGTTGAGACAGGTGGGCCAGAAGCGGGGCTGGGCATGCTGGGAGTGGCCAGCTGTGTAACTTCAGCCGCTTGTGGCAGTGGTCGTCCAGGCTGGAGACCGTTCACAGCCGCCCTCCATCCCCTGCACCTGGGCTGGCTCCTGGCCACTGTGCCTGCTCCTCACGCTGTCCAGTGCGTTCGGGGTCCACCCACTTCGTCCCCGATGTGAACCGAAGCCTGCCTGGCAGCAGACCAGGTCAGTAAAAAGACGAGTCTGCTTCACGCGTGTTTCTTCCTCCCCCTCTTCCTCCTCCCCGTCGTCCACACGCAGCCCGACGTTCTCCTGTTACCCAGAACACGCTCCAAACTTAGTGCTGCATCCATGCCGTGCTCGGCTTTGACCTTGGAATCCTAAAGTGTGAAATTCTGGGGTGGACCGTGCCTTGGGGTGAAGCCGGAGGTTGACCTCCTCCTGGTCACTGCTCGTGCCGGTCCTGCGTGGCTGCTGCAACCCCACTTCCTCTCTGGCGGCTCCCGGGCCCCCTCTTGCTCCTGGGGGTGTCGTAGACCCCTCATTTTCCGTAGATGGCGGGAATAAGTGTCTCCAGTAAGCACAGAGGTTCTATGCCAAGGATTGCATCTCCAGCAGTCAGCGCTGATGGGCCGCGCGCGGCTGTTTTGTCTGGGATTTCAAAACACAATGGTTTCAGAGTTCTCAGATTGTGGGTGAGAATCACGTTTTTCCCAGAGAAAAGATTTGAGATGTGATTGCTTGCTGAGGCACAGGCAGCCCCGTGCTGAGGGGGATGCTACAGCTCACCAGAGCGGGGACCAGGGGGCAGCGTGACTGTCGCTGTCGGGAGCTGTGCCTCCCCCACACACCCCAGTTCTCCCAACCTCATCTCCCTCATGCACAGGACCTTAGACTGATTCTTGGTACTGTTTTCCCCTAGGAACGATGTTTGGGATCTTGCTCAGTACCATCTGTTTTTCTAAACAAGATGTTTGTCTTTCAGAAACTTACTGGGAGTAGTTCGAGGTAAAAACTACGAGTGTGCTTCAGAAAACCTATGGAATGTGGAGTTGACAAAGATTTTATTTTGGTGCAAAACGTGTAGAAATCCGTGCCCATGAGGGACCTCCAACCAGTTGGTGGAAAATGTACACATGGAAAAATCTGCATGGATTTCAGAGCTGCGTTACACCAAAGCAGCTGCCTTTGGTCATGAAGTCTTTGAATTGTTCTCGGAACTGACATCACATGTGTGATATATTGTTCTATTTTATATAGATGCAAACAGAAACAATAGTGATATTCTAGCAACGGGGGGACAGCTGTGCCACGCAGGGTGTTGGGTCCTTCTCTGAGCAACTGTGGGAACCCCTGTCCTGCTGTCCCCCCAGGTCCCATGCTGGTGGCCCCAAGTCCTTGCTTCTGAGCTGTTCTTGCTTAGACGCACTCTGCCGTCTGCTGCCTGCACCCTTGCTCCATCCTAGCACGCCAGGGCTGAGCTGGGGCCGCGGCTGTGCGCTCCGTGCAGGTCACCGCCGTGGGCAGCAGGGACCCACTGCTTGTGTCTGCCGTCTGTTAGGGCCTGCGTTGGCGGGAAGCTGGAGTCCCGAGCGGGAGCCTGCGCCTGGACCCAGACACTCTGGTGGGTGGCGTGGGCGTCTCTACCATTGAGCTCGGTGCCCGCTGCCTCCGTTGTGGACAGTGATGACCCCTTGGACCCTGGGGTGTGGAGTTGACCCTGCCGCTATTTAAACTCCACAGCTGGGAGCAATTTCTTATTTATGTGCCTAAAGCCGGCTAAATCCCCGCTCTCCAGAGCAATCTCTCTCCAGACTTATTTGAGATTTAGATGATATATTAAAAAGTGCTGCGCTCGGCCCTGCCGCTCTGTGCAGGAGACGCAGGCCCTCGCCTCCCCAGCTCCTAGACCTGCGCCGTGCGCCTGTGCTGGGTGTTGGCAGCTAGAATTTGGTCTTGAGTTACCAGGTTCAGGAAGCACATGTTGGAAAAAGGGGTCCTAGTAGGACATTCGCAAGTTTACCTGCTGGCGTGCACCTGGCTCCATTCATATGGAAGGGACCTCCTGGCTGGGATGGGGTTTGGTCTCTCAGGGCCCCGTGGTGTCTCCTCCCCCATTGCTTTCCCAGGAAAGCCTTGGTTTTTATTCTCTCTATAGCATTTGAGGCAAGGGTAGGGGGGAAAACACCAAGGGGATTTTAAGATTTAACCTGAGTTTGTTTTTTTAACCGAAGTACTGAACTCTTCCTATTTGAAATAATTAAGTGAAAAATACAGTTTCATTTTGCGCCCGTTTCAGTGGTAGAAATGATTCCACCCTAACACATACATTTTACTCGCTTTCCTAGAAAGTGACCCCCGCGTATGGGCCCCGGGAACGCCGTTGGGAGGAGAACGCAAGGAGATCATGCGATCTTGAGCCACACAGCGGCACTCTGCCTGGGAGGCTGCTTTACGGGCTGGCGTCCGGCTTTGCCGTTTCATAGTAGATTTAAACTGCCCCTGTTGCAAGCAAAAAGTGCTGGGTTCTTAGGTCTTCAAAGGACGTTCTGGTTAGTAGATTCCGATGGACACTCAGTAAGTATTTTGCAGTGTGAATTTCTATTGTAATAAAAAACTCAGTGTTTTGATTCATTTATCTTTGCCGTGCGTTGGACAGATAGCTTCCTGTCCCCACTCCTCCATCTCATCGCACAGGAAAGACTTTTTAAATATTAAGGAGAGGCTAATTTGCCTAAGGAAGAAAAGGGAAGATAAGATTTCACAACTGCGGTCTGAACCGGACATCCTGATAGACAGAAGCACCTGGAGCCAGATCTCTCACCTGCTGGCTCGTGCTCAGATGCCCAGGGACTCCACCCGGCTTGCCCATGGGAGTGGCAGGGACTCGGATCCCTGCGCCGTGGCAGCTGCCCACCCCGTGCACACATTTGTAGGAAGTTGGACTCGGGAACTGGGCACTGTGATGTGGGACACTGTGCCCCAAGTGGTATCTTAACCCTGTGCCAAACACCTGCCTCGACCTAATGATTTTTTTTTAAAAGATTTGTTTGTTTATTTGAAAGAGAAGGAAGAGAGAGATGTAGATTAATAGAGATATCTTCCATCTGCTGGTTTACTCTCAAATGGCTTCAACAGCCAGGGCTGGGCCAGGCTGCAGTCAGGAACTCCCTCCGGGTCTCCCGTGTGGGTGCAGGGGTCCGAGCACTTGGGCCGTCTTCCACGGCTTTCCCAGGCCAAGCAGGGAGCTGCGTGGGAAGTGGTGCCCACGTGAGATGCCTGTGTCATAGGCAGCAGCTTTACCCGCCACGCCGCAACGTGTGCTTAGGGCTGGTCCTTTTCCCGCCGTGAGGAGTTCTGTGTCTCTGAGCCGATGGGTGTGTCTGACACACAGTCCCTCTTAGTGCCCCGGCCCTGTGTCTCGCGTGTGCTTGGCTCTGTCCTGTGTGTTTTAAACACTGCCAACAAAAGCAAGGTGCAGCGGGAGGGACCGCACAGAGGCGGCCCAGGAGGTGCCAAAACTGGGATCAAAGCCCAGATCTGAGTGCGTTTAAACCCATTTTCTATTCACGGCGCTCATCTGCCTTCAAAGGGACGCCAAGGCAGGCTAATCCGTCTTTATAACTGGGGGATTTCTTTCTCCCCGTCCCGAGGTTTTCTGGTTTCGTGCAAAGCCAGTGCGAGAGCAGTGGGAGCGCGCTTGATACCGGCTTAGTGATCTGAGTGTTAGCGTAATGGAGACAGACTGAAGAAAACAGTCCCTCAGCAGAGGCCGTGTAGTCCATTTTTTTAATCACAGAAAAATGCCTGTATTCAGTTTTGTTAAGGCTGTAAGTGAAGTGTAAATTGTGGGTCATTTCTTTTAAGATTTTATTTATTTGAGAAGTAGAGTTACAGGGAGGAGAGACAGTGAGGTCTTCCATCCACTGGTTCACTCCACAGAGGGCTGCAACAGCCGGAGCTGTGCCGATCTGAAGCCAGGAGCCAGGAGCCTCTTCTGGGTCTCCCACGTGGATGCAGGGGCCCAAGGACTTGGGCCATCTTCTACTGCTTTCCCAGGCCATAGCAGAGAGCTGGATCAGAAGAGGAGCAGCTGGGACTAGAACCGGCGCCCATTTGGGATGCCAGTGCTGCAGGTGGAGGATTAACCTTCTACCCCACAGTGCGGGCCTCCTGTGGGTCATTTCAAAGATGCTGCTTTTCTGCTTTAGTGTCTCTCTCTCTCTGTGTGTGTCTCTCTCTCTCTCTCTCACACATACGGAGGCCTTCGACTAGCAGGCCCAGGTGGGACAGACACCCTGTACTACAGAGCGCGACCCCGTGTTGGGTGTCATCTGCGGGTCGTGGTGGACTGTTCCAGAAACAGCCTTTGTTGTGTGAGGTGCAAAGGGTGGCGCTGCTCTGACCGCTTGGGAGGGGCACAGGTGAGCGCCGTGGGCTGTAATGCATGCAAATCCATGACAAACGGTCCAGCTTTAACCAGCCGCCGCCAGCTTCCTTGCCGAGCCCGGCTCACGGAGGAATCGCCTTTCTCCACAACGGGCTTTCTTTAAGCCTTCTCGGAAATCTGCGCTCTCCTGGTTTCCTAGCGAGAGAACAGTGTGGTCTGAAATGACGGGGATCTTGAATGGAGTTCACCTGTCCCAGGTGTGCACCGTGTGCAGGCAGGGTCGCTGTGGCCTCCCGTGCGGGGGTGGCGGTGCGTTCCCGGTGCCGGGCCCCTGAATGGAGTGAATGGCACTCTCACCCGTTCCAGGTGTGCACCGTGTGCAGGCGGGATCGCTGTGGCCTCCCGTGCGGGGGTGGCAGTGTGTTCCCGGTGCCGGGCCCCTGAATGGAGTGAATGGCACTCTCACCTGTCCCAGGTGTGCACCGTGTGCAGGCGGGATCGCTGTGGCCTCCCGTGCGGGGGTGGCAGTGTGTTCCCGGTGCCGGGCCCCTGAATGGAGTGAATGGCACTCTCACCTGTCCCAGGTGTGCACCGTGTGCAGGCGGGATCGCTGGGGCCTCCCGTGCGGGGGTGGCAGTGCGTTCCCGGTGCCGGGCCCCTGAATGGAGTGAATGGCACTCTCACCTGTCCCAGGTGTGCACCGTGTGCAGGCGGGATCGCTGGGGCCTCCCGTGCGGGGGTGGCAGTGCGTTCCCCGTGCCGGGCCCCTGAATGGAGTGAATGGCACTCTCACCTGTCCCAGGTGTGCACCGTGTGCAGGCGGGATCGCTGTGGCCTCCCGTGCGGGGGTGGCAGTGCGTTCCCCGTGCCGGGCCCCTGAATGAAGTGAATGGCACTCTCACCTGTCCCAGGTGTGCACCGTGTGCAGGCGGGATCGCTGTGGCCTCCCGTGCGGGGGTGGCAGTGTGTTCCCCGTGCCGGGCCCCTGAATGGAGTGAATGGCACTCTCACCCGTTCCAGGTGTGCACCGTGTGCAGGCGGGATCGCTGTGGCCTCCCGTGCGGGGGTGGCAGTGCGTTCCCCGTGCCGGGCCCCTGAATGGAGTGAATGGCACTCTCACCTGTCCCAGGTGTGCACCGTGTGCAGGCAGGATCACTGTGGCCTCCCGTGCGGGGGTGGCAGTGCATTCCCCGTGCCGGGCCCCCGGCTGCCCCATCTCTGAGAACGCATTAATCATCTGGGGGTTCCTGTTCAAGTCCATTGATGGGTTTTGTGAAATGTAATTTAGCTTGAGGAATTGAATTAATGTTTTCTAATAGCCCTGCGATACTCATTCAGTGATGTATAGGTTCCAGTGCTGGAAGGTGGGAGTGTGTGTGTGTGTGTGTGCGCACACACGTGTATGAGCACGGTGGTTAATCTAAATAGGTGATTAGAAGTGATACACATCCCATATCATAAAAATGTACGTTAACTGTGGTGTGTTAGGGTCTGCTTACCTGTCGTAGCTCATTTATTTTATATATCTAGTACAACGTAGCGTTCAGTTAAGAAATATTAGTTGGATTTTCTGGAAGGTTTAAATACACTTGTGTATAAATGTGGATGTGGGCTCTCTGTATATATTTCATCCTAATGTTTTCTTTTTGAGCAGCTTCATGATTTATTCTGGGGGAGCAGGGCCAGGCATTGTGGCAGAGCCTCCTGCACCTCAGAGTGCCTGGGTTCCAGTTCCTGCTCCACTTCCAGGCCCTGGGAGGCAGCGACGATGGCCCACGTACTCGGGCTCCCGGCTTTAGCCTGGTCCAGCCCTGACTTGGGTATTTGTGATTGAACGGATGGAAATACCTCATCCTGCTCTGCCTTTCAAATAAAAAGAATCAGAACCTAAGAATCGGCTCTGATTCGCCCTCCTGACGCTGGAGAACCCTCTGGCTCTGCTCCCTCCTTGGCAGGCATCTCCCCTGCCCAGTAGCACTTCTGCCCCGGGCCCGGGGGAGTCCAGCTCTGCTCTCCCCAGCCCTGGGGTGTCACAGGGGGCCCCCTGTTTTATCGCAAGACTTAGCTTCCTGTCTGTGGAGTGAGAGCTGCTGTACCCGCATGGTGGAATGGTGCGTGGGGGATTCTACCCCTGACGCTCCTTCCCTGTGGCCTGGGACTCAGCAGCACGGTCACTGGCCCCTCTGGCCAGCAGTGCCCTGTGCCAGGTGCTCTGGGCAGCGTCTGGTTTATTCGAGCAGTAGATTCCAGGCCACCGACCATGCCCTCAGCTCCTTTGTGTCTGGGTTGCCACCCAGAGGAACATGGGTCCAGGTGCTTCAGGGTAGGAAGTGTCACCTGCTCCTGCTGTGGGTGTGTGTGTGTGTGTGTGCTCGTTATACCCACGAGAATCCCGTATTACACACAGACTGGAGTGTGTCGTGGGAGAGGCCTGTGGGCCTTGGGTTCAGAGCTGGCAGCTCCTATTCGCTTCCTGGCCGGTGCACAGGTGCGCCCCCAGCTGACGCTGCCTTCCACGGTGAGCAAGTAGTACCCTGGGGACAGCACCACGGTCCACTGGCGGGGGTGCGATCGTGTCCGTGGCAGTGAATCCGCAGTGGGAATGAAGTTGGCCTCCCGTGGAAGTCGGTGCGGGATGGGGTTCTGGCCAAGCATGGCCACCACCTGCGTAGCCGGCGGGGGGCTCCGGTCGGCCAGCCTTGGATGCTCTGTAGGGCTCTGCTGTGTCATTCTCCCCACTGTGGCAATTGGGGGGTCAGTGTCCCCAGTGTCCTGGTGGGACACCCCCTAGAGAACACAGACGGGGCAGAGGTTGGTGGGCCAGCTCGGGGTGGGGGGGTGTCGGAGACAGGAAGAAAGCCGCTTCTGATGGCCGTGGGTTCTCAGGCGTCCTTGTGCCCGGATTCCCTTCCCCAGCCACCCAGCTACCGCAGATCGGGCGACCCTGACGGCTCCTGGTTTTCTCACGCTGCAGAGACGAGGGGTCGGCAGGCTCGGGACTCCTCCCCGTGTCCATGTCCGTGTCCGTGTCCGTGTCCGTGTCCGTGTCCGTGTCCAGAGTTTCCCTTCTGTCTCAGCTGGAGCCCACCTGATGACCTGGCTGTCTCCTCCTCTCCTTTAGAGTCTATGTCTCTGGGTGCAGTAGCGTGCTGGGGCTGGGGGCTGCAACGGGCGACTGTCAGTCCTGCACGTCTAGAGAAAAGTGATGGTGCAGCTTTGGTCGGTGAATTTAAGGGCAGGACAGCGACTGCGTGTGATCAGTTTCTGTGCTGATGTCTGTAAAGCAGCATACTACACGCGTCAGACTCCCATGTCGCTGGATCTGGTGGCCGCGCGCCGCGTTCCACAGGGGCCCTGTTTTAACGTCAGTCACTTCTCCTGGAGCCAAGCTAACCCAACTTCACCTCCACGTTAGGTCCCGGGGATCCAGTGAGGGTGCGGACTGGGGGTCCTATGGGTGCTGGGTGGACCCTGGCGTCCTGGGTTTCTGACCGGCAGTATGGATGCTTGGATTTCTCAGACCACACGTGCTGAAGCCGGGCCGGGGCTGGGTTGCATTTCACAGATCCTGGGGGACAGTGCTGAGAGCGCCACGGTGGCACACACCGCACAGGACCCGGGGCAGGTGTCGCTTGTGCCAGTGGCTTCTGCCTGCAGGTGGCTGCTGGCACCACGCTGGCCCTGCCGAGTGACCTGTGCGTCCCCTGAGTCTGGGCTGGGACCCGGGAGTCGCTCGCCCGATGACGAGTGTTCTCCCTTGTCATTGAGGCGACAGCGTCTGCTGCTTCTGGACAGAGACAGTTACCTGGGGGAGTGCTTCCCTTCCACTTCTCAGAGGTGAGCAGTGGTCGGCGTCCCAGACAGGGGGACCCCCCCCCCACCTGCACTGATACCTGCTGTGCTTCCCCTCCCCCCGCTCTGCTCCCCGTCATCTAAGGGCACCAGGGGACCCCACAGCTTTTGTGGAAAATGCAATGAGAAGGTGAGTTCATGTTGGTGCCAAAGAACGTTGAGATCCATGCTTGTGTTTGCACTAACTTTTAAAGACTTCCCATGTATTATGATGGAATCCAAGAAAATGCGTTTTATCTGAGGTCGGCCCAAGGAGAACCTTGAGGTCTGAAGTCCACTCCTCATCCTGCCTGAAGTTCCCGGATCCCTAATGGGAGCTCTTTTTTTTTTTTTTTTTGGACAGGCAGAGTTAGAGAAAAGGTCTTCCTTACGTTGGTTCACCCCCAAAATGGCTGCTATGGCCGGTGCGTCGATCTGAAGCTGGGAGCCAGGTGCTTCTCCTGGTCTCCCATGCGGGTGCAGGGCCCAAGCACTTGGGCCATCCTCCACTGCACTCCCTGGCCACAGCAGAGAGCTGGCCTGGAAGAGGAGCAACCGGGACAGAATCCGGCGCCCTGACCGGGACTAGAACCCAGTGTGCCGGTGCCGCAGGCAGAGGATTAGCCTAGTGAGCCGCAGCACCGGCCAATGGGAGCTCTTTGAATCAAGTCGTTTTCAAGCGAGCGTGGTCCGCTCTCCCTGGGTTGCTGCTGCTTTTCTCTTCTTGGTCCTTTTACTTTTTCTTCAAATGTTTATTTACAGATCTTTACTTCTGTTTCCATCAGTTGGACTGCAAACCCTTGCGCATTAAGATGGTAGTAATAGCACCAGCAGCAGTAGCACTATGAGTAGTAGCAGCAGCACTAGTAGCAGTAATACTGAGTAGTAGTAGCAGTAGTAATAGCAGTAATAGCAGCACTAGCAATAGTAGTTTGAGTAGTGGCAGCGGAGTAATAGCAGCAGCACTAGTAGCAGTAGTACTATTAGTAGTAGCAGCAGTAGTAATAGCAGTAGCAGTACTAGCAAAGGCAGGGTGGGTGGTGGTAGTACAGCAGCAGCAACACTAGTAGCAGTAGTACTATTAGTAGTAGCAGCGGTAGTAATACTAGTAGCAGGAGGAGCGGCAGTAGTAATAGCAGCAGCAGTACAAGCAAAGGCAGGGTGGGTAACAGCAGCAGCACTAGTAGCAGTACTATTAGTAGCAGTAGTACTATTAGTAGTAGCGGCAGTAGTAATACTAGTAGCAGTAGTAGCAGCAGCAGCAGTACAAGCAAAGGCGCGTGGGTGGTGGTTGTAACAGCAGCAGCACTAGTAGCAGTACTATTAGTAGTAGCAGCAGTAGTAACAGCAGCAGCACTAGTATTACCAATAGTACTACTATTAGTATTACTACTAGTAGCATTACCAGTAGTACTACTATTAGTAGTAGCAGTACTATTAGCAGCAGCAGCAGTAGCAGCAGCAGCAGTACAAGCAAAGGCGGGTGGGTGGTGGTAGTAACAGCAGCAGCACTAGTAGCAGTACTAATAGTAGCAGCGGCAGTAGCAGTAGCAGCAGTACTATTAGCAGCAGCAGCAGTACAAGCAAAGGCGGGTGGGTGGTGGTAGTAACAGCAGCAGCACTAGTAGCAGTACTATTAGTAGTAGCAGCAGTAGTAACAGCAGCAGCACTAGTATTACCAATAGTACTACTATTAGTATTACTACTAGTAGCATTACCAGTAGTACTACTATTAGTAGTAGCAGTACTATTAGCAGCAGCAGCAGTAGCAGCAGCAGCAGTACAAGCAAAGGCGGGTGGGTGGTGGTAGTAACAGCAGCAGCACTAGTAGCAGTACTAATAGTAGCAGCGGCAGTAGCAGTAGCAGCAGTACTATTAGCAGCAGCAGTACAAGCAAAGGCAGGTGGGTGGTGGTAGTAACAGCAGCAGCACTAGTAGCAGTACTATTAGTAGCAGTAGTACTATCAGTAGTAGCAGTACTGTTAGTAGTAGCAGCAGTAGTAATAGCAGCAGCACTAGTATTACTAACAGTACTTCTATTAGTATTACTACTAGTAGTATTACTAATACCAATAGTAGTACTATTAGTGGTAGCAGTACTATTAGTAGTAGCAGTACTATTAGCAGCAGCAGCAGTACAAGCAAAGGCGGGTGGGTGGTGGTAGTAACAGCAGCAGCACTAGTAGCAGTACTAATAGTAGTAGCAGCAGTAGTAACAGCAGCAGCACTAGTATTACTAATAGCACTACTATTAGTAGCAGCGGCAGTAGCAGCAGCAGTAGTAGCAGCAGTAGCAGCAGCAGCAGTACAAGCAAAGGCGGGTGGGTGGTGGTAGTAATAGCAGCAGCACTAGTAGCAGTACTATTAGTAGTAGCAGCAGTAGTAACAGCAGCAGCACTAGTATTACTAATAGCACTACTATTAGTAGCAGCAGTACTACTAGTAGCAGCAGCAGTAGCAGCAGCAGCAGTACAAGCAAAGGCGCGTGGGTGGTGGTAGTTACGGCAGGGGCGGGTTCCTGGCCCTGCCTGTGGGACACGGGCTCCCTCCCTCCTGGGGTCTGGTAGGATTCTGAGCCTGGCGTCTGTTCTAGTTCCTGCCGATGCAGGCCCTGGGCAGCAGAGGTGATGCAGTGAGTGGGTCCCTCCTGCCCACGTGGACACGTGGACTGAGTTCCCAGCATGGGAACAGTCTTGTCTCTGTGCCTCACAACTAAAACAACACACAAAAAATCCCGTTTTCTTCTCATGGATTTTTGCTTATCATGCAATTCGTGGGAGATTTTACTTTGATTTAATGCCAGTCCAAATGTTGTGGAGAATTCTGATCGCCTGGTTCTGGGGTACTGACCTGCATTTTTGGTACATGAGATGCACACACGAATGCACTGGTGACAACGCCAACTCCTCGCTGTCCTGTTTGCTTCCTCCGAGTCGGGCGGTGTTAGAGGTGTGTGTGTGTGTGTGTGTGTCCCTTCCATTTCCTCCTCCGAGTCGGGCAGTGTTAGAGGAGTGTGTGTGTGTGTGTGTAGGTAGCCCTTCCATTTCCTCCTCTGAGTTGGGCGGTGTTAGAGGTGTGTGTGTGTGTGTGTGTGTGTGGCCCTTCCATTTCCTCCTCCGAGTCGGGCAGTGTTAGAGGTGTGTGTGTGTGTGTGTGTGTGGCCCTTCCATTTCCTCCTCCGAGTCGGGCGGTGTTAGAGGTGTGTGTGTGTGTGTGTGTGGCCCTTCCATTTCCTCCTCCGAGTCGGGCAGTGTTAGAGGTGTGTGTGTGTGTGTGTGTGTGGCCCTTCCATTTCCTCCTCCGAGTCGGGCGGTGTTAGAGGTGTGTGTGTGTGTGTGTGTGTGTCCCTTCCATTTCCTCCTCCGAGTCGGGCGGTGTTAGAGGTGTGTGTGTGTGTGTGTGTGTGTGTCCCTTCCATTTCCTCCTCCGAGTCGGGCGGTGTTAGAGGTGTGTGTGTGTGTGTGTGTGGCCCTTCCATTTCCTCCTCCGAGTCGGGCGGTGTTAGAGGTGTGTGTGTGTGTGTGTGGCCCTTCCATTTCCTCCTCCGAGTCGGGCGGTGTTAGAGGTGTGTGTGTGTGTGTGTGTGTGGCCCTTCCATTTCCTCCTCCGAGTCGGGCGGTGTTAGAGGTGTGTGTGTGTGTGTGTGTGTGGCCCTTCCATTTCCTCCTCCGAGTCGGGCGGTGTTAGAGGTGTGCGTGTGTGTGTGTGTGTGTGTCCCTTCCATTTCCTCCTCCGAGTCGGGCAGTGTTAGAGGTGTGTGTGTGTGTGTGTGTGTGTCCCTTCCATTTCCTCCTCCGAGTCGGGCGGTGTTAGAGGTGTGTGTGTGTGTGTGTGTGTCTCTTCCATTTCCTCCTCTGAGTCGGGCGGTGTTAGAGGTGTGTGTGTGTGTGTGTGTGTGTCCCTTCCATTTCCTCCTCCGAGTCGGGCGGTGTTAGAGGTGTGTGTGTGTGTGTGTGTGTGGCCCTTCCATTTCCTCCTCCGAGTCGGGCGGTGTTAGAGGTGTGTGTGTGTGTGTGTGTCTTCCATTTCCTCCTCCGAGTCGGGCGGTGTTAGAGGTGTGTGTGTGTGTGTGTGTGGCCCTTCCATTTCCTCCTCCGAGTCGGGCGGTGTTAGAGGTGTGTGTGTGTGTGTGTGTGTGTCCCTTCCATTTCCTCCTCCGAGTCGGGCGGTGTTAGAGGTGTGTGTGTGTGTGTGTGTGGCCCTTCCATTTCCTCCTCCGAGTCGGGCGGTGTTAGAGGTGTGTGTGTGTGTGTGTCCCTTCCATTTCCTCCTCCGAGTCGGGCGGTGTTAGAGGTGTGTGTGTGTGTGTGTGTGTCCCTTCCATTTCCTCCTCCGAGTCGGGCGGTGTTAGAGGAGTGTGTGTGTGTGTGGTGTGTGTGTGTGTGTGTGGCCCTTCCATTTCCTCCTCCGAGTCGGGCAGTGTGTGTGTGTGTGTGTGTGTGTGTCCCTTCCATTTCCTCCTCCGAGTCGGGCGGTGTTAGAGGTGTGTGTGTGTGTGTGTGTGTGTCCCTTCCATTTCCTCCTCCGAGTCGGGCGGTGTTAGAGGAGTGTGTGTGTGTGTGTGTGTGTAGCTGTCCTGTTTCCTTAGAGGTGTGTGTGTGTAGCTGTCCTGTTTCCTTAGAGGTGTGTGTGTCTCCATCTGGACTCACTTGGCACTCGTCTGCAGAAGGATGTGACGGACAGGGAGTGCCTGTGCCCAGCAACCTCTGAGCCACCTTGCGCCCCACGCCCGTCTTCTCTTTGTTCCGATTGTGGAGGTAGTGCTGTCTGCTGGATTCCAGAGGTTCACCAAGAGAAGAAAAATGAGGAAGATCTGTGCCCTTAGTGCCTAGAGATAGTCAAGAATTAGCAGGCAAAATTTAGTGGATTGTTTTTAACAAGAAAAATTAGCTTCCAGTTAGCTTAATTTCAATTCCTAATAGACTGATGAAAAACACATTCACTAGAATTCGTAAACATCTATAAGATAATGGAAGCAGGACTGAAGACTTTAAAGGAGTAATCATCGCACAAAAACCTGATTGCTTTCCTTGATAGCTTATAGAATTACTTGATTAAAAAAATGCCGTAGATGTTAAATATCACGATTTTGGGAAAGCGATATTTTTGAGATCTTATACACGAATTAACTGAATTGGATAAAGAAATGGCAAGTGTGTAATAGACTGTCCAGGAGGCGGGGGTTATAGAAAACATACCCAGCCGGACAGAGAACAGGCGTTGGTGTGTATTTTTTTAATGATCTGGAAGAATTAGCCAGGCGTTATATTAATGGAATCTATAGATCAGGGTAGATTGGGTGCCTCCTGTTTTTTGTTTTGTTTTGTTTTTTTTCTTATTTATTTGCAAGGCAGAGTTAGAGGGAGGTGGGGATAGAGCGAGAGGGAGAGAGCGAGCGAGCGAGCATCCACCCACTGGTTCACCCCCCTCAAATGGCCACAATGGCCAGGGCTAGGGTGGTCTGAAGCCAGGAGCTTCTTCCTGGTGTCCCACGTGGGTGCAGGGACCCAAGCACTGGGCCGTCTTCTACTGCTTTCCCAGGCCATTAGCAGGGAGTTGCGTTGGAAGTGGAGCAGCTGGGACATGAATCGCTCCCATGTGGGATGTCAGCACCACAGGTCATGGCTTTAACCCACTGTGCCACAGCGCCAGCTGATCTTATTTGTTTTAATCAGTGTTAGAAAGAATGAGGCTTGGGGCCAGTGCTGTGGCGCGGTAGGTTAATCCTCCACCTGCAGCACTGCCATCCCATATGAGTGCCGGTTCCAGTCCCGGCTGCTCCACTTCTGATCCAGCTCTCTGCTATGGCCTGGGAAAGCAGTGGAGGACGGTCCAAGTGCACCCATGAGGGAGACCCGGAAGAGGCCCCTGGCTCCTGGCTTCAGATCAGCTCAGCTCCAGCTGTTGTGGCCGTTTGGGGAGTGAACCAGCAGATGGAAGACCTCTCTCTCTGTAACTCTACCTCTCAAATAAAAAAAATTAAAAAAAAAAAAAAAGAATGAGGCTTTGGGTCAAACACAAGTTTTATGTGGAAGCAAAGGATGAAAAGGTCATCTTTTGGAAAATCTGAGTGATGTATCTGGGGAGAAGTAAAAAATCCGTGTGTTCAGAGGACAAAAACCTACTTAGCAGAGGGGTTTTGGGGTGGTAACGTGACAGCTGATGATCCCACAAATTGCACAAGAACGAGAAGTAGTTTGGCCTCCAGTTTTCCAGCCCATAGACTGGAGAAGCGTCACGTGCTCACTTGAGTAGTGTGCTGTCCTCCGTGATTTCCTGTGCTGTGTGGCTCGGCCTCAGTTGCCGTGAGACGGCACAGCAGCTGGGAAGACAAGAACTTCTGCTCAATTACAGAAAAATAAAACAAAGTGTCTCTCCAGTGGGAGCACTGAAGAGGAGCTAGACAAACGGTGTTCAGGCGGCGGGGATGTTTCTTGGGTCAGGTGCGTTATGAGGGCCCTCAACTTCGCGAGGAGCCCGGTCCCATCTCCCTGCCATCTTCAAGGGCTGAACCGGGGCCATGGAGCCAGCATTGAATGCCCTTTGGTGTGGGTGGGGTCTGTGTTTCCCTGGAGCTGGTGGCTTGTCTCGCCACGTGGGTTTCGGGTAGCAGGGGCCGTGTGGAACGGAAACCCCGCTCCGCAAGGCACAAAGCTCTGTGCTTCCCCTTACTGCACAGAGCCTTTGAGTGGACTATCCCGAGGCAGCATCCCCTCAAGGTTCTTTTTTTTTTTTTTTTTGACAGGCAGAGTGGATAGTGAGAGAGAGAGACAGAGAGAAAGGTCTTCCTTTTGCCGTTGTTTCACCCTCCAATGGCCGCTGCAGCCGGCGCATCACGCTGATCCGAAGCCAGGAGCCAGGTGCTTCTCCTGGTCTCCCACATGCGTGCAGGGCCCAAGCACTTGGGCCATCCTCCACTGCACTCCCGGGCCGTAGCAGAGAGCTGGCCTGGAAGAGGGGAAACCGGGATAGAATCTGGTGCCCCAACTGGGACTAGAACCCTGTGTGCTGGCGCCGCAAGGCGGAGGATTAGCCTGTTGAGCCATGGCGCCGGCCTCCATGTTCTTTTATGAAGCAGGAGAGACAGGTGCCCGTGGACAGTAGCAGGGGTACCCTTTCCATCTTGCAGACCCACGTGGTCCTTTTGGTTTCGGGAGTCCTACGTCCGCAGGTGCGTGTCCAGTTGGGACCACGAGTGATTTGAGACATCAGCAGGGTGAGCAGGCGTCTTCCTGCCTTCACGTCTGTGTGTGACGATGATCACCGAGTGGTACTAAGATTTTGTCGCCCTGGGTGATTGATGTGTAACAGACGGATGTCTAGAAATGGTCGTATTATTGATAGGAATCACATCCGTGGTGATAAAGTAGCCCCTAACTTGCATTTATTTATTAAAAAAAAAAGCACATCCAATTCGTGGACTAAGACTGGAGCACTCAGCGATAGGGAATCACAAGGCACATTCTGCTGTGGGAAGGGCGGATGGTCTGTCTTCCTCCCTGGATTCCGAGGTAGAATCAATGCTAACATCATCTGCATCGTGCTTGAGTGTTTACAAAGTGGATTCACGGACGTGCCTCGTATTTCATCCACACAGTGACCCCTGCAAGATAGGGTTTCCTAATTATGTTTTCACTGTGTATTTCTTAACTAGGACTAAAAGCAGGTTGATTGAGCACCACTTCCTCAATTTGGGAGGCTGTACTGATTAGCTGATGGCAGAGGAAGAGCAGAGACGGGGGTTTCCAATGAGACACACCTGCCGGGGTCTGAGCCGCCGCCTCCCTCCTGTTTCCAAGGAGAACAAAACTCCAGGAGCAGAACCTGAGCATGGAGGCCGGGAGCGTGCACGGTCTGAGCTCCAGGGAGTGCCTTCTGCACTGTCTTTGAGACTGACACACTTTGATGTTCATGTTGTGGACGGTACCCTGGGTTTTTTCTTCTTGGTGGTTTGTTTTGCTGGCGTGTGCTTCAACCTGATTTGAATTCCCTAGCATTGAAACAGAAACGGAGTTTCTATCTTTGTTGTCAGAATTGTATTTATTGTGTGTCAGGGGCGTTTGGCTAAGCCTTACTGTAACTTAGAACTAAGTGTGACCGCACATAACTGCACATCCCCCGAGGAACCATCGCTGAAGGTTTGTGTGCTAGAAGACGAATCCTCTCCCACGTCAAAGACGGCGAGCGGTTGCCAGTCCAGGGCCGGGATGCGCGGCGGCCTCAGCGCCTGAGAACAGATGGGTGGGGGGGGGTCTCACTGCGGGGTGGTCCTTCCTGCATTCCCTCGTGGTCCAAGGTGGACGCCTGCGCGTCCACGCAGCAGGGAGGAAGGAGGACGAGCACCTGCTCTTAGGATGCACCACATAGTGCCCGCCTCCGTCGTGCTGTGGCCGTCGATCAGGCCAGGGGACAGCTGGTGGCTAAGTCAGTGGGTGCCCTCCGTGCTGCGTGTCCCCTGCCCGTCTGAGGTGGAAGGCGACAGCAGGTGTTGGTCACAGTCAGCAGGTCACAGAGTCTGCCGCACAGCATCAGCACGAGGAGCCAGCTAGCTCCTCTTCACGACCAGGCACGTGTGTGTGCACACACGCATTGCAGCGGCGGAGGCCGGAGAAGACATCGGTCCTTACAAGTGACCCACGCCCTGCCTTTCTGAGCTGCTTCTAGTGTCCACCTTGCCTCCGAGGGCTTCGGGAGGAAAGCCAAGCGACTGGACGCTGGAGTGGTTTTCATTGTGTCATTAGCGGCGCTAATGATTGCCCAAGACCGTGGGCAGCGTGCCAGCTCACTGTCGCTTCAGCGGTCTTAGATGGGACTTTAGAGAGAATTCCAGAAGCAATCCTGGGCAAGTTACGACTTCTTTCAAATGTTATTCGGAACAGGAAAGGACAAGATGTTTGATGGCACCACTTTTAAGACAAGCGAATTGGCAATAAATTCACATAATGAAACTTCTAGCGCGTTGTTCTGTTTTGGCTGGGGAATTCCTGGGTTCCTGGTGTGCATTTTTAAATAGTTGATATGAGCTTCCTATGCTTTATGTTGCCGTGGCTGTGGGGTGCGTGTGAAGCCCAGCTTGCGCTGTCTTTGGGAAGGCTGCAGTTGCCAGTGGGTCAGCTCCTGCCTGTCTGCTGTGTCAGGCAGGCTGCGTAGAGGTTTCTGGATGCTGGAGGGGTTGCCTGTGATCCCCACATTGTGAGAGTCTACTATTTCTTAGGTACACCCAGCCAAGTCCCTCCTTGCCGCCACTGCCTTTTGGGGTCGCCCAGCCGTGTCTTTTGGGGCCTGGTCACCTCACATTTTTTTCACGAGGTCGAGGGGCGGGTGTCTGGCCCCCTGGGTGACGCTGGTGCCTCACATCTGAGTGTCTGGGTTTGAGTACCAGCTTCCTTCTCGTGTAAAAGAAGTGGAGTTAAAATAGTCTTGAAATTGAAGAAAGTGAATTCCGTCTCTCTCTGCATAGCTTTTAGTAACCTCAGAAAATAATATCTCCCCAGGAATTCCCAGGACATATTTTTCATTGAAGAAGCTGTGACTGAAACGGTGTCATAATTATTACATTGAAAGGACGCTTAAATGAAGTCTTGCTTGATTTTTTTGTTGTGAGTCAGTTATGTCAGCTAGATTTTAGCATGAGGCCTGTATTTCATGGAAAAAGAACAGAAACAAGTATTACCACATACGAGGATTTTGTTTTATATTGTTTTTTAAAGAGTACTATGGTGGAATTTTTAACAAAAATTCATTGATTTATTTGATGGCAGCGCTACAGAGAGAGGGAGAGGGAGACTGAAACCTTCCATCTGCTGATTCGCTCCCCACATGGCCCCGTTGGCTGTGGCTGGGTCAGGCGGAAGCCAGGAGCTTCTTCTGGGTCTCCCACGTGGGTGCAGGGACCATCATCTGCTGCTTTCCCAGGCGCGTTAGCAGGGAGCTGCGTCGGAAGTGGAGCGTTAGGAATCAAACTGGCAAACATGCAGGCGTTAGCAAGTAGCGGCTGAACCTGCTGTGTCTCGATGCTGACCCCTCAGCCTGTTCCTTTAAATGTGGGAGACCACGTGTGTGAGCCGTCTGTTGCTGACGATTCATCGCCACACACTGTGTAGCTTATAGAGGAAGGAGGTTTATTTTGAGTCCTGGTTCTGGTCCTAGGCTGCAGGTGCAGGACCTTCCTGTGGGGGTGGGGGTGGGGGACAGCCATCCCTCCACAAATGGGCCGTTAAGTGAGCCCCACTCCTGAGACAGCTCCGGTGTGTGCACCTGTTAATACCCGTTGTCACGTGGGTGGATTGATCCTTCCGCAGGGGAGAGCCTCTTTAACCTCTTACCTATACGCTTTTTTCTTACCTCCTAAAGTCCCGTAATGAGGATTGACTGTGAAGGCACAGAGGGAGAGAGAGATGCAGAGAAAGACCTTCCATCCACTGGTTCACTCCCCAGATGGTCCCAACAGCCAGGGCTGGGCCAGGCCGGAACCAGGAGCCAGGAACTCCATCCGGGTCTCCCCCATGGGTGACAGAGACCCACGTAATTGAGCCATCACCTGCTGCTTCCCAGGGTGCGCAGTAGCAGGCAGCTGGGATTGGAAGCAGAAAAATGACTCAAACCCGACAGGCTGATGGGGGGGCATGGGTGTCCCCAGGTGGTGACCTCGCTGGGACACCAAACGTCTGCCCATATGGGAGCCTTTGGAGGTTGGGATCCATTCAAACTGCAGCTCCAAGTTTTTGGAATGTTTTTTAGCGACAACACCCAGGATTAGAAAAAACTCTGAGGAAGAGTTAGGTTTCACAAATCTCATCATTTGCTAATAAATTAAATTGATTTTTGGAATTCCACCGAGACTGTGAAACGGGAGATTTGAAATTGTTTTCCGCCGTGACCATGGTAGCTGTTGGTTATTTGGTACGTGTCTGACAGCTAAGTGGGCACCTTAGACAGCTGAGTTGAATGGGGGCAGAGGCCCAAGCAGGACATAAGGACATGGGGGCAGAGGCCCAAGCAGGACATAAGGACATGTCGGATGAGTGGTGCGGGTGGTGGAGAGGCAGAGTCGCTGTGCCGATCCAGAGGAGAGCAGGAGTCACCGCCTGTCATCCCTCCCGGCCCACACGTGCCAGGTGCGAGTGAGACCACGGCGCGGGAATCAGAAGCCTGGTGCTTAGCACACAGGGCGTTCTTGTCCTGTCGGCCGCTCTTGGTGGTTAAAACGCAGTTTCTGACGATGCTGTCTCAATGGTATACGGTACCTTCCCATTTGACTTACAACGGGGCATGCCTTAAGAATTTTTAAAATAAATAAAGATTTATTCAATTACTACTGGGAGTCTTTTACAGATAAAAAAATTAGTTGTTTGAAAGGCAGAGTGATGGAGGAGGGTGGGGAGAGAGGTCTTCCATCCTCTGGCTCACTCCCCAGGTGGCTGCAATGGCCAGGGTTGGGCCAGGCTGAGACCGGAGGGTCTTCCAGGTCTCCCACATGAGTGCAGGGGCCCAAGCACTTGGCCATCTGCTGCTGCCTTCCCAGGTGCATTGGCAGGGAGCTGGGTCAGAAGTGGAGCAGCCGGGACTGGAACTGGTGGCCACAGGGGATGTGGTTGTCACAGAACGTGTCTTTATCCACAGTGCTGGGCCAGATTTATTTATTTATTTTCTCTTTAATCGCCTAGAATTTCCCTCCCCTACTCTCTCCTCCCCTTTGCTTTTTTCTCCTCCCCCTCTTCCCCCTTTTCCCCCTCCCCCCCCCCCTCTTCTCTTTAATTGCCTGGAATTCCTCTTAAAAGGATACACCCAGGGTATGGTTCCGATAAGTTTGTTTTTTCAAAGACAGGTTTTACTGTGTTTGGAGTAGAACTTGGACCCTTTAATTGTTTTCTCCGACTGTGGCCTTAAGGACTTGGGGAATGTGTCACCTAGTTGATTCTAGTATCAGTGGACCCATGGAGTAGATGGTTTCTATCCCCATTCACCTGTTCTCAGACTTGGAGACAGGTACCCCTGTGCGTTATGTTCTGTGGTCCTGCGGAGTTTTGGCCGGGAAACGGGGCTTTTCGTGCCTGCCTGTTTTACAGCGGTCAAGAGCGTTCACTCCACTGACGGATTTGACGAGGGAGAGGAGGACCGTGCTCCGCGGGAGATGTTTGCAGCCTTGGGCCGCTTGTCCCGTGGCTCCGTGTGTGCGTGTGTGTGTGTGTGTGTGTGACTCCGCGTAGGGACTCTCAGGCCGTGATGGTGTCCTCTAACTCTTGCCACGGGGACTGAACAGATTTCACAGCACCAGAGCGGACAGTTTGGAAGGTGGTTTTTTCTCCCGGATTTCTAGCAAGCACACACACGTCCTTCGCGGAGCTAACTGTGCAGGTGTATTATGAAGGAATGAACCCTTCTCCTGTGTGTGGGCAGTCCTGGGGGGCAGTAGGCTTGGGTTCAGCCACAGGAGCAGCACCCTGACTTCTAATTAGCGTGTATTTACAGCTCGATCTCCCCGCCTTTTTCTCGGTGAGCGGCAAGGAGCCCTTCCTCTCTGCCTGGGGCTGGCGGCGGCAGGCCCGTTCCAGTCTTTGCCTGGCTTGTGTGCGGGGCGTCCATGGAGCTGGGTTGCCTAGAAACACACCACGGGAATCACCAGTCTGTTTACCTGTGCACGCGGGGGACAAGATTGAGTTCCCCGCTGCTGACAACGTTAATTGATGGCGGGTTGTTTTTGGGGGACCCTGGGGTGGGGGGACTGGATTTCCTGTCACCTGTATGCCTCGCTGCAGAGGCGCTGGCGTGGGGCTGCCGTCCGTGGCACCTAGAGACATGGCGAGGACTCCGGATTTGGCTTCCTGCGTGTTAGTATCCAGATCCCGATGCCGGTCAGCCCACGGCTTTGTCTTTGGGTTTGCGGTGACTTCGTGGTGATTAGCATAGTCCGGGGCGCAGGCTGAGCTAGCAGTGGGCAGAGGAGCAGAAGGACAGCAGCCGCCTCCCTCTGCTCGCCTGTAATGGCACAGGGTCCAGCAGAGGCGTCCACCGCGGCTTGTCCTGAAAGTGAAGTGCATGCCAAGTGTCCCACGGATGATCGGTGGTCCGAGGTCCCCTGATGTGGCTGTCACAGCTCTGAGGCCCTGAGAGGATGGGCACCAGTGCCCCTGGACCATGCCCCTCACGCAGGCTTCCCTGGGGTGAGGAAGAGAGGCCAGGGCTGGGGTCGGAACTGTGTGCCCGCACGGGGGCCTTTTGTCATCAGAGACTTGGGGAGCACAGTTTATCTCTCACTCCCCCATCTACATCTCTAACCTCAGGAGTAAAGTCACCTGCAGGGCTTGGGGAAACAGTGCCTGTTCTCTGCCCCACCCCCCTTCATTCTCCGTTATATTTTATTTATTTATTTGAGAGGCAGAGCTAAAGACAGAGAGGTCTTCCATCTGCTGGGTCACTCCCCAAATGGTCAGAACAGCTGGATCTGGGCCAATCCAAAGCAGGCGCCTCTTCCAGTTCTCCCATGTGGGTGCAGGGGCCCAAGCACTTGGGGTATCCCTGACTGTTTCCCAGGCCATTAGAAGGGAGCCGGATCGGAAGAGGAGCAGCCAGGACTAGAACCGGCGCCCACATGGGATGCAGGCCGAGGCTTTAACCAGCTTCACCCTATGGCGTTCTTCCCTCATTGTTGTTGTTGTTTTTTTTAAATGGAATGTT
>NW_026909280.1:0-86979 GCF_033115175.1 Lepus europaeus
AAGCCACACAGCCACCTGTGTCCCCTTTGTCCCTGGGAGGCCGCAGCGCGTTTTGGGTTTTGGCGCGGACGGGCCCCTCTCGGCTTCCGGAGTCCATTTGCCCTGAGCCTGCCAGACCCCTTGCCCCAGAGGCGGGCCCTGCTGAGTCCCCGAGCGCCTCCTGAGTTCCTGCCACCACCCTTGGGCCGGGATGAGGTGCCACCTTGTGCGTAGAAGCCCTGCACACAGGCAAGAAGCCCCCCAGGCCCGCGGGCCGCGCCCGACCCTGGAGCCCCCTGGCTGGCTGCAGCCACAGGGAACGGGGGTTCTGAGTTGGCAGCCCCCATTCCCGAAGCATCCACGGGCAGTTCCCCGAAGGGCTGACACCGGCTGCGCCTCAGCAGCCAGACAACCTCCCTCCCTCTGGTCGGGCACTGCAAGCCACACAGCCACTTGTGTCCCCTGTGTCCCTGGAGGCCGCAGCGCGTTTTGGGTTTTGGCGCGGACGGGCCCCTCTCGGCTTCCGTAGTCCATTTGCCCCGGAGCCTGCCAGACCCCTTGCCCCAGGGGCGGGCCCTGCTGAGTCCCTGAGTGCCTCCTGAGTTCCTGCCACCACCCTTGGGCCGGGATGTGGTGCCACCTTGTGCGTAGAAGCCCTGCACACAGGCAAGAAGCCCCCCAGGCCCGCGGGCGCGCCCGACCCTGGAGCCCCCTGGCTTGGCTGCAGCCACAGGGAACGGGGGTTCTGAGTTGGCAGCCCCCAATCCCGAAGCATCCACGGGCAGTTCCCCGAAGGGCTGACACCGGCTGCGCCTCAGCAGCCAGACAACCTCCCTCCCTCTGGTCGGGCACTGCAAGCCACACAGCCACTTGTGTCCCCTGTGTCCCTGGAGGCCGCAGCGCGTTTGGGTTTTGGCGCGGACGGGCCCTCTCGGCTTCCGTAGTCCATTTGCCCCGGAGCCTGCCAGACCCCTTGCCCCAGGGCGGGCCCTGCTGAGTCCCCGAGTGCCTCCTGAGTTCCTGCCACCACCCTTGGGCCGGGATGTGGTGCCACCTTGTGCGTAGAAGCCCTGCACACAGGCAAGAAGCCCCCCAGGCCCGCGGGCGCGCCCGACCCTGGAGCCCCTGGCTGGCTGCAGCCACAGGGAACGGGGGTTCTGAGTTGGCAGCCCCCATTCCCGAAGCATCCACGGGCAGTTCCCCGAAGGGCTGACACCGGCTGCGCCTCAGCAGCCAGACAACCTCCCTCCCCTCTGGTCGGGCACTGCAAGCCACTCAGCCACTTGTGTCCCCTGTGTCCCTGGAGGCCGCAGCGCGTTTTGGGTTTTGGGCGCGGACGGGCCCCTCTCGGCTTCCGTAGTCCATTTGCCCCGGAGCCTGCCAGAACCCCTTGCCCCAGAGGCGGGCCCTGCTGAGTCCCCGAGTGCCTCCTGAGTTCCTGCCACCACCCTTGGGCCGGGATGAGGTGCCACCTTGTGCGTAGAAGCCCTGCACACAGGCAAGAAGCCCCCAGGCCCGCGGGCGCGCCCGACCCTGGAGCCCCCTGGCTGGCTGCAGCCACAGGGAACGGGGTTCTGAGTTGGCAGCCCCATTCCCGAAGCATCCACGGGCAGTTCCCCGAAGGGCTGACACCGGCTGCGCCTCAGCAGCCAGACAACCTCCCTCCCTCTGGTCGGGCACTGCAAGCCACACAGCCACTTGTGTCCCCTGTGTCCCTGGAGGCCGCAGCGCGTTTTGGGTTTTGGCGCGGACGGGCCCCTCTCGGCTTCCGTAGTCCATTTGCCCCGGAGCCTGCCAGACCCTTGCCCCAGGGGCGGGCCCTGCTGAGTCCCTGAGTGCCTCCTGAGTTCCTGCCACCACCCTTGGGCCGGGATGTGGTGCCACCTTGTGCGTAGAAGCCCTGCACACAGGCAAGAAGCCCCCCAGGCCCGCGGGCGCGCCCGACCCTGGAGCCCCCTGGCTGGCTGCAGCCACAGGGAACGGGGGTTCTGAGTTGGCAGCCCCCATTCCCGAAGCATCCACGGGCAGTTCCCCGAAGGGCTGACACGGCTGCGCCTCAGCAGCCAGACAACCTCCCTCCCTCTGGTCGGGCACTGCAAGCCACACAGCCACCTGTGTCCCCTTTGTCCCTGGAGGCCGCAGCGCGTTTTGGGTTTTGGCGCGGACGGGCCCCTCTCGGCTTCCGGAGTCCATTTGCCCTGGAGCCTGCCAGACCCCTTGCCCCAGAGGCGGGGCCCTGCTGAGTCCCCGAGCGCCTCCTGAGTTCCTGCCACCACCCTTGGGCCGGGATGAGGTGCCACCTTGTGCGTAGAAGCCCTGCACACAGGCAAGAAGTCCCCCAGGCCCGCGGGCGCGCCCGAGCCCTGGAGCCCCCTGGCTGGCTGCAGCCACAGGGAACGGGGGTTCTGAGTTGGCAGCCCCCATTCCCGAAGCATCCACGGGCAGTTCCCCCGAAGGGCTGACACCGGCTGCGCCTCAGCAGCCAGACAACCTCCCTCCCTCTGGTCGGGCACTGCAAGCCACACAGCCACTTGTGTCCCCTGTGTCCCTGGAGGCCGCAGCGCGTTTTGGGTTTTGGCGCGGACGGGCCCCTCTCGGCTTCCGTAGTCCATTTGGCCCCGGAGCCTGCCAGACCCCTTGCCCCAGGGGCGGGCCCTGCTGAGTCCCCGAGTGCCTCCTGAGTTCCTGCCACCACCCTTGGGCCGGGATGTGGTGCCACCTTGTGCGTAGAAGCCCGGCACACAGGCAAGAAGCCCTAGGCCCGCGGGCGGCGCCCGACCCTGGAGCCCCCTGGCTGGCTGCAGCCACAGGGAACGGGGGTTCTGAGTTGGCAGCCCCCATTCCCGAAGCATCCACGGGCAGTTCCCCGAAGGGCTGACACTGGCTGCGCCTCAGCAGCCAGACAACCTCCCTCCCTCTGGTCGGGCACTGCAAGCCACACAGCCACTTGTGTCCCCTGTGTCCCTGGAGGCCGCAGCGCGTTTTGGGTTTTGGCGCGGACGGGCCCCTCTCGGCTTCCGTAGTCCATTTGCCCCGGAGCCTGCCAGACCCCTGGCCCCAGAGGCGGGCCCTGCTGAGTCCCCGAGCGCCTCCTGAGTTCCTGCCACCACCCTTGGGCCGGATGAGGTGCCACCTTGTGCGTAGAAGCCCGGCACACAGGCAAGAAGCCCCTAGGCCCGCGGGCGCGGCCCGACCCTGGAGCCCCCTGGCTGGCTGCAGCCACAGGGAACGGGGGTTCTGAGTTGGCAGCCCCCATTCCCGAAGCATCCACGGCAGTTCCCCGAAGGGCTGACACCGGCTGCGCCTCAGCAGCCAGACAACCTCCCTCCCTCTGGTCGGGCACTGCAAGCCACACAGCCACTTGTGTCCCCTGTGTCCCTGGAGGCCGCAGCGCGTTTTGGGTTTTGGCGCGGACGGGCCCCTCTCGGCTTCCGTAGTCCATTTGCCCCGGAGCCTGCCAGACCCTTGCCCCAGGGGCGGGCCCTGCTGAGTCCCCGAGTGCCTCCTGAGTTCCTGCCACCACCCTTGGGCCGGGATGTGGTGCACCTTGTGCGTAGAAGCCCGGCACACAGGCAAGAAGCCCCTAGGCCCGCGGGCGCGCCCGACCCTGGAGCCCCCTGGCTGGCTGCAGCCACAGGGAACGGGGGTTCTGAGTTGGCAGCCCCCCATTCCCGAAGCATCCACGGGCAGTTCCCGAAGGGCTGACACTGGCTGCGCCTCAGCAGCCAGACAACCTCCCTCCCTCTGGTCGGGCACTGCAAGCCACACAGCCACTTTGTGTCCCCTGTGTCCCTGGAGGCCGCAGCGCGTTTTGGGTTTTGGCGCGGACGGGCCCCTCTCGGCTTCCGTAGTCCATTTGCCCCGGAGCCTGCCAGACCCCTGGCCCCAGAGGCGGGCCCTGCTGAGTCCCGAGCGCCTCCTGAGTTCCTGCCACCACCCTTGGGCCGGGATGAGGTGCCACCTTGTGCGTAGAAGCCCTGCACACAGGCAAGAAGCCCCCCAGGCCCGCGGGCGCGCCCGACCCTGGAGCCCCCTGGCTGGCTGCAGCCACAGGGAACGGGGGTTCTGAGTTGGCAGCCCCCATTCCCGAAGCATCCACGGGCAGTTCCCCGAAGGGCTGACACCGGCTGCGCCTCAGCAGCCAGACAACCTCCCTCCCTCTGGTCGGGCACTGCAAGCCACACAGCCACTTGTGTCCCCTGTGTCCCTGGAGGCCGCAGCGCGTTTTGGGTTTTGGCGCGGACGGGCCCCTCTCGGCTTCCGTAGTCCATTTGCCCCGGAGCCTGCCAGACCCCTTGCCCCAGGGGCGGGCCTGCTGAGTCCCTGAGTGCCTCCTGAGTTCCTGCCACCACCCTTGGGCCGGGATGTGGTGCCACCTTGTGCGTAGAAGCCCTGCACACAGGCAAGAAGCCCCCCAGGCCCGAGGGCGCGCCCGAACCTGGAGACCCCTGGCTGGCTGCAGCCACAGGGAACGGGGGTTCTGAGTTGGCAGCCCCCAATCCCGAAGCATCCACGGGCAGTTCCCCGAAGGGCTGACACCGGCTGCGCCTCAGCAGCCAGACAACCTCCCTCCCTCTGGTCGGGCACTGCAAGCCACACAGCCACTTGTGTCCCCTGTGTCCCTGGAGGCCGCAGCGCGTTTTGGGTTTTGGCGCGGACGGGCCCCTCTCGGCTTCCGTAGTCATTTGCCCCGGAGCCTGCCAGACCCCTTGCCCCAGGGGCGGGCCCTGCTGAGTCCCTGAGTGCCTCCTGAGTTGCTGCACCACCCTTGGGGCCGGGATGTGGTGCCACCTTGTGCGTAGAAGCCCTGCACACAGGCAAGAAGCCCCCAGGCCCGCGGGGCGCGCCCGACCCTGGAGCCCCTGGCTGGCTGCAGCCACAGGGAACGGGGGTTCTGAGTTGGCAGCCCCATTCCCGAAGCATCCACGGGCAGTTCCCCGAAGGGCTGACACCGGCTGCGCCTCAGCAGCCAGACAACCTCCCTCCCTCTGGTCGGGCACTGCAAGCCACACAGCCACCTGTGTCCCCTTTGTCCCTGGAGGCCGCAGCGCGTTTTGGGTTTTTGGCGCGGGACGGGCCCCTCTCGGCTTCCGGAGTCCATTTGCCCTGGAGCCTGCAAGACCCCTGGCCCAGAGGCGGGCCCTGCTGAGTCCCCGAGCGCCTCCTGAGTTCCTGCCACCACCCTTGGGCCGGGATGAGGTGCCACCTTGTGCGTAGAAGCCCTGCACACAGGCAAGAAGCCCCCAGGCCCGCGGGCGCGCCCGACCCTGGAGCCCCCTGGCTGGCTGCAGCCACAGGGAACGGGGGTTCTGAGTTGGCAGCCCCCATTCCCGAAGCATCCACGGGCAGTTCCCCGAAGGGCTGACACCGGCTGCGCCTCAGCAGCCAGACAACCTCCTTCCCTCTGGTCGGGCACTGCAAGCCACACAGCCACTTGTGTCCCCTGTGTCCCTGGAGGCCGCAGCGCGTTTTGGGTTTTGGCGCGGACGGGCCCCTCTCGGCTTCCGTAGTCCATTTGCCCCGGAGCTGCCAGACCCCTGGCCACAGAGGCGGGCCCTGCTGAGTCCCCGAGCGCCTCCTGAGTTCCTGCCACCACCCTTGGGCCGGGATGAGGTGCCACCTTGTGCGTAGAAGCCCTGCACACAGGCAAGAAGCCCCCAGGCCCGCGGGCGCGCCCGACCCTGGAGCCCCCTGGCTGGCTGCAGCCACAGGGAACGGGGGTTCTGAGTTGGCATTCCCCATTCCCGAAGCATCCACGGGCAGTTCCCCGAAGGGCTGACACCGGCTGCGCCTCAGCAGCCAGACAACCTCCCTCCCTCTGCTCGGGCACTGCAAGCCACAAAGCCACTTGTGTCCCCTGTGTCCCTGGAGGCCGCAGCGCGTTTTGGGTTTTGGCGCGGACGGGCCCCTCTCGGCTTCCGTAGTCCATTTGCCCCGGAGCCTGCCAGACCCCTTGCCCCAGGGGCGGGCCCTGCTGAGTCCCTGAGTGCCTCCTGAGTTGCTGCCACCACCCTTGGGCCGGGATGTGGTGCCACCTTGTGCGTAGAAGCCCTGCACACAGGCAAGAAGCCCCCCAGGCCCGCGGGCGCGCCCGACCCTGGAGCCCCCTGGCTGGCTGCAGCCACAGGGAACGGGGGTTCTGAGTTGGCAGCCCCCATTCCCGAAGCATCCACGGGCAGTTCCCCGAAGGGCTGACACCGGCTGCGCCTCAGCAGCCAGCCAACCTCCCTCCCTCTGGTCGGGCACTGCAAGCCACACAGCCACTTGTGTCCCCTGTGTCCCTGAGGCCGCAGCGCATTTTGGGTTTTGGCGCGGACGGGCCCCTCTCGGCTTCCGTAGTCCATTTGCCCGGAGCCTGCCAGACCCCTGGCCCAGAGGCGGGCCCTGCTGAGTCCCCGAGCGCCTCCTGAGTTCCTGCCACCACCCTTGGGCCGGGATGAGGTGCCACCTTGTGCGTAGAAGCCCTGCACACAGGCAAGAAGCCCCCAGGCCCGCGGGCGCGCCCGACCCTGGAGCCCCCTGGCTGGCTGCAGCCACAGGGAACGGGGGTTCTGAGTTGGCAGCCCCCATTCCCGAAGCATCCACGGGCAGTTCCCCGAAGGGCTGACACCGGCTGCGCCTCAGCAGCCAGACAACCTCCCTCCCTCTGGTCGGGCACTGCAAGCCACACAGCCACTTGTGTCCCCTGTGTCCCTGGAGGCCGCAGCGCGTTTTGGGTTTTGGCGCAGACGGGCCCCTCTCGGCTTCCGTAGTCCATTTGCCCCCGGAGCTTGCTAGACCCCTGGCCCCAGGGGCGGGCCCTGCTGAGTCCCCGAGCGCCTCCTGGGTTCCTGCCACCACCCTTGGGCCGGGATGAGGTGCCACCTTGTGCGTAGAAGCCCTGCACACAGGCAAGAAGCCCCCCAGGCCCGCGGGCGCGCCCGACCCTGGAGCCCCCTGGCTGGCTGCAGCCACAGGGAACGGGGGTTCTGAGTTGGCAGCCCCCATTCCCGAAGCATCCACGGGCAGTTCCCCGAAGGGCTGACACCGGCTGCGCCTCAGCAGCCAGACAACCTCCCTCCCTCTGGTCGGGCACTGCAAGCCACACAGCCACTTGTGTCCCCTGTGTCCCTGGAGGCCGCAGCGCGTTTTGGGTTTTGGGCGGACGGGCCCCTCTCGGCTTCCGTAGTCCATTTGCCCCGGAGCCTGCCAGACCCCTTGCCCCAGGGGCGGGCCCTGCTGAGTCCCTGAGTGCCTCCTGAGTTGCTGCCACCACCCTTGGGCCGGGATGTGGTGCCACCTTGTGCGTAGAAGCCCTGCACACAGGCAAGAAGCCCCCCAGGCCCGCGGGCGCGCCCGACCCTGGAGCCCCCTGGCTGGCTGCAGCCACAGGGAACGGGGGTTCTGAGTTGGCAGCCCCCATTCCCGAAGCATCCACGGGCAGTTCCCCGAAGGGCTGACACCGGCTGCGCCTCAGCAGCCAGACAACCTCCCTCCCTCTGGTCGGGCACTGCAAGCCACACAGCCACTTGTGTCCCCTGTGTCCCTGGAGGCCGCAGCGCGTTTTGGGTTTTGGCGCGGACGGGCCCCTCTCGACTTCCGTAGTCCATTTGCCCCGGAGCCTGCCAGACCCCTTGCCCCAGGGGCGGGCCCTGCTGAGTCCCTGAGTGCCTCCTGAGTTCCTGCCACCACCCTTGGGCCGGGATGTGGTGCCACCTTGTGCGTAGAAGCCCTGCACACAGGCAAGAAGCCCCCCAGGCCCGCGGGCGCGCCCGACCCTGGAGCCCCCTGGCTGGCTGCAGCCACAGGGAACGGGGGTTCTGAGTTGGCAGCCCCCATTCCCGAAGCATCCACGGGCAGTTCCCCGAAGGGCTGACACCGGCTGCGCCTCAGCAGCCAGACAACCTCCCTCCCTCTGGTCGGGCACTGCAAGCCACACAGCCACCTGTGTCCCCTTTGTCCCTGGAGGCCGCAGCGCGTTTTGGGTTTTGGCGCGGACGGGCCCCTCTCGGCTTCCGGAGTCCATTTGCCCTGGAGCCTGCCAGACCCCTGGCCCCAGAGGCGGGCCCTGCTGAGTCCCCGAGCGCCTCCTGAGTTCCTGCCACCACCCTTGGGCCGGGATGAGGTGCCACCTTGTGCGTAGAAGCCCTGCACACAGGCAAGAAGCCCCCCAGGCCCGCGGGCGCGCCCGACCCTGGAGCCCCCTGGCTGGCTGCAGCCACAGGGAACGGGGGTTCTGAGTTGGCAGCCCCCATTCCCGAAGCATCCACGGGCAGTTCCCCGAAGGGCTGACACCGGCTGCGCCTCAGCAGCCAGACAACCTCCCTCCCTCTGGTCGGGCACTGCAAGCCACACAGCCACTTGTGTCCCCTGTGTCCCTGGAGGCCGCAGCGCGTTTTGGGTTTTGGCGCGGACGGGCCCCTCTCGGCTTCCGTAGTCCATTTGCCCCGGAGCCTGCCAGACCCCTTGCCCCAGGGGCGGGCCCTGCTGAGTCCCTGAGTGCCTCCTGAGTTCCTGCCACCACCCTTGGGCCGGGATGTGGTGCCACCTTGTGCGTAGAAGCCCTGCACACAGGCAAGAAGCCCCCCAGGCCCGCGGGCGCGCCCGACCCTGGAGCCCCCTGGCTGGCTGCAGCCACAGGGAACGGGGGTTCTGAGTTGGCAGCCCCCAATCCCGAAGCATCCACGGGCAGTTCCCCGAAGGGCTGACACCGGCTGCGCCTCAGCAGCCAGAAAACCTCCCTCCCTCTGGTCGGGCACTGCAAGCCACACAGCCACTTGTGTCCCCTGTGTCCCTGGAGGCCGCAGCGCGTTTTGGGTTTTGGCGCGGACGGGCCCCTCTCGGCTTCCGTAGTCCATTTGCCCCGGAGCCTGCCAGACCCCTTGCCCCAGGGGCGGGCCCTGCTGAGTCCCCGAGTGCCTCCTGAGTTCCTGCCACCACCCTTGGGCCGGGATGTGGTGCCACCTTGTGCGTAGAAGCCCTGCACACAGGCAAGAAGCCCCCCAGGCCCGCGGGCGCGCCCGACCCTGGAGCCCCCTGGCTGGCTGCAGCCACAGGGAACGGGGGTTCTGAGTTGGCAGCCCCCATTCCCGAAGCATCCACGGGCAGTTCCCCGAAGGGCTGACACCGGCTGCGCCTCAGCAGCCAGACAACCTCCCTCCCTCTGGTCGGGCACTGCAAGCCACACAGCCACTTGTGTCCCCTGTGTCCCTGGAGGCCGCAGCGCGTTTTGGGTTTTGGCGCAGACGGGCCCCTCTCGGCTTCCGTAGTCCATTTGCCCCCGGAGCTTGCTAGACCCCTGGCCCCAGGGGCGGGCCCTGCTGAGTCCCCGAGCGCCTCCTGGGTTCCTGCCACCACCCTTGGGCCGGGATGAGGTGCCACCTTGTGCGTAGAAGCCCTGCACACAGGCAAGAAGCCCCCCAGGCCCGCGGGCGCGCCCGACCCTGGAGCCCCCTGGCTGGCTGCAGCCACAGGGAACGGGGGTTCTGAGTTGGCAGCCCCCATTCCCGAAGCATCCACGGGCAGTTCCCCGAAGGGCTGACACCGGCTGCGCCTCAGCAGCCAGACAACCTCCCTCCCTCTGGTCGGGCACTGCAAGCCACACAGCCACTTGTGTCCCCTGTGTCCCTGGAGGCCGCAGCGCGTTTTGGGTTTTGGCGCGGACGGGCCCCTCTCGGCTTCCGTAGTCCATTTGCCCCGGAGCCTGCCAGACCCCTTGCCCCAGGGGCGGGCCCTGCTGAGTCCCTGAGTGCCTCCTGAGTTGCTGCCACCACCCTTGGGCCGGGATGTGGTGCCACCTTGTGCGTAGAAGCCCTGCACACAGGCAAGAAGCCCCCCAGGCCCGCGGGCGCGCCCGACCCTGGAGCCCCCTGGCTGGCTGCAGCCACAGGGAACGGGGGTTCTGAGTTGGCAGCCCCCATTCCCGAAGCATCCACGGGCAGTTCCCCGAAGGGCTGACACCGGCTGCGCCTCAGCAGCCAGACAACCTCCCTCCCTCTGGTCGGGCACTGCAAGCCACACAGCCACTTGTGTCCCCTGTGTCCCTGGAGGCCGCAGCGCGTTTTGGGTTTTGGCGCGGACGGGCCCCTCTCGACTTCCGTAGTCCATTTGCCCCGGAGCCTGCCAGACCCCTTGCCCCAGGGGCGGGCCCTGCTGAGTCCCTGAGTGCCTCCTGAGTTCCTGCCACCACCCTTGGGCCGGGATGTGGTGCCACCTTGTGCGTAGAAGCCCTGCACACAGGCAAGAAGCCCCCCAGGCCCGCGGGCGCGCCCGACCCTGGAGCCCCCTGGCTGGCTGCAGCCACAGGGAACGGGGGTTCTGAGTTGGCAGCCCCCATTCCCGAAGCATCCACGGGCAGTTCCCCGAAGGGCTGACACCGGCTGCGCCTCAGCAGCCAGACAACCTCCCTCCCTCTGGTCGGGCACTGCAAGCCACACAGCCACCTGTGTCCCCTTTGTCCCTGGAGGCCGCAGCGCGTTTTGGGTTTTGGCGCGGACGGGCCCCTCTCGGCTTCCGGAGTCCATTTGCCCTGGAGCCTGCAAGACCCCTGGCCCCAGAGGCGGGCCCTGCTGAGTCCCCGAGCGCCTCCTGAGTTCCTGCCACCACCCTTGGGCCGGGATGAGGTGCCACCTTGTGCGTAGAAGCCCTGCACACAGGCAAGAAGCCCCCCAGGCCCGCGGGCGCGCCCGACCCTGGAGCCCCCTGGCTGGCTGCAGCCACAGGGAACGGGGGTTCTGAGTTGGCAGCCCCCATTCCCGAAGCATCCACGGGCAGTTCCCCGAAGGGCTGACACCGGCTGCGCCTCAGCAGCCAGACAACCTCCCTCCCTCTGCTCGGGCACTGCAAGCCACACAGCCACTTGTGTCCCCTGTGTCCCTGGAGGCCGCAGCGCGTTTTGGGTTTTGGCGCGGACGGGCCCCTCTCGGCTTCCGTAGTCCATTTGCCCCGGAGCCTGCCAGACCCCTTGCCCCAGGGGCGGGCCCTGCTGAGTCCCTGAGTGCCTCCTGAGTTCCTGCCACCACCCTTGGGCCGGGATGTGGTGCCACCTTGTGCGTAGAAGCCCTGCACACAGGCAAGAAGCCCCCCAGGCCCGCGGGCGCGCCCGACCCTGGAGCCCCCTGGCTGGCTGCAGCCACAGGGAACGGGGGTTCTGAGTTGGCAGCCCCCAATCCCGAAGCATCCACGGGCAGTTCCCCGAAGGGCTGACACCGGCTGCGCCTCAGCAGCCAGACAACCTCCCTCCCTCTGGTCGGGCACTGCAAGCCACACAGCCACTTGTGTCCCCTGTGTCCCTGGAGGCCGCAGCGCGTTTTGGGTTTTGGCGCGGACGGGCCCCTCTCGGCTTCCGTAGTCCATTTGCCCCGGAGCCTGCCAGACCCCTTGCCCCAGGGGCGGGCCCTGCTGAGTCCCCGAGTGCCTCCTGAGTTCCTGCCACCACCCTTGGGCCGGGATGTGGTGCCACCTTGTGCGTAGAAGCCCTGCACACAGGCAAGAAGCCCCCCAGGCCCGCGGGCGCGCCCGACCCTGGAGCCCCCTGGCTGGCTGCAGCCACAGGGAACGGGGGTTCTGAGTTGGCAGCCCCCATTCCCGAAGCATCCACGGGCAGTTCCCCGAAGGGCTGACACCGGCTGCGCCTCAGCAGCCAGACAACCTCCCTCCCTCTGGTCGGGCACTGCAAGCCACTCAGCCACTTGTGTCCCCTGTGTCCCTGGAGGCCGCAGCGCGTTTTGGGTTTTGGCGCGGACGGGCCCCTCTCGGCTTCCGTAGTCCATTTGTCCCGGAGCCTGCCAGACCCCTTGCCCCAGAGGCGGGCCCTGCTGAGTCCCCGAGCGCCTCCTGAGTTCCTGCCACCACCCTTGGGCCGGGATGAGGTGCCACCTTGTGCGTAGAAGCCCTGCACACAGGCAAGAAGCCCCCCAGGCCCGCGGGCGCGCCCGACCCTGGAGCCCCCTGGCTGGCTGCAGCCACAGGGAACGGGGGTTCTGAGTTGGCAGCCCCCATTCCCGAAGCATCCACGGGCAGTTCCCCGAAGGGCTGACACCGGCTGCGCCTCAGCAGCCAGACAACCTCCCTCCCTCTGCTCGGGCACTGCAAGCCACACAGCCACTTGTGTCCCCTGTGTCCCTGGAGGCCGCAGCGCGTTTTGGGTTTTGGCGCGGACGGGCCCCTCTCGGCTTCCGTAGTCCATTTGCCCCGGAGCCTGCCAGACCCCTTGCCCCAGGGGCGGGCCCTGCTGAGTCCCTGAGTGCCTCCTGAGTTGCTGCCACCACCCTTGGGCCGGGATGTGGTGCCACCTTGTGTGTAGAAGCCCTGCACACAGGCAAGAAGCCCCCCAGGCCCGCGGGCGCGCCCGACCCTGGAGCCCCCTGGCTGGCTGCAGCCACAGGGAACGGGGGTTCTGAGTTGGCAGCCCCCATTCCCGAAGCATCCACGGGCAGTTCCCCGAAGGGCTGACACTGGCTGCGCCTCAGCAGCCAGACAACCTCCCTCCCTCTGGTCGGGCACTGCAAGCCACACAGCCACCTGTGTCCCCTTTGTCCCTGGAGGCCGCAGCGCGTTTTGGGTTTTGGCGCGGACGGGCCCCTCTCGGCTTCCGGAGTCCATTTGCCCTGGAGCCTGCAAGACCCCTTGCCCCAGGGGCGGGCCCTGCTGAGTCCCCGAGTGCCTCCTGAGTTCCTGCCACCACCCTTGGGCCGGGATGTGGTGCCACCTTGTGCGTAGAAGCCCTGCACACAGGCAAGAAGCCCCTAGGCCCGCGGGCGCGCCCGACCCTGGAGCCCCCTGGCTGGCTGCAGCCACAGGGAACGGGGGTTCTGAGTTGGCAGCCCCCATTCCCGAAGCATCCACGGGCAGTTCCCCGAAGGGCTGACACCGGCTGCGCCTCAGCAGCCAGACAACCTCCCTCCCTCTGGTCGGGCACTGCAAGCCACTCAGCCACTTGTGTCCCCTGTGTCCCTGGAGGCCGCAGCGCGTTTTGGGTTTTGGCGCGGACGGGCCCCTCTCGGCTTCCGGAGTCCATTTGCCCTGGAGCCTGCAAGACCCCTTGCCCCAGAGGCGGGCCCTGCTGAGTCCCCGAGCGCCTCCTGAGTTCCTGCCACCACCCTTGGGCCGGGATGAGGTGCCACCTTGTGCGTAGAAGCCCTGCACACAGGCAAGAAGCCCCCCAGGCCCGCGGGCGCGCCCGACCCTGGAGCCCCCTGGCTGGCTGCAGCCACAGGGAACGGGGGTTCTGAGTTGGCAGCCCCCATTCCCGAAGCATCCACGGGCAGTTCCCCGAAGGGCTGACACCGGCTGCGCCTCAGCAGCCAGACAACCTCCCTCCCTCTGGTCGGGCACTGCAAGCCACACAGCCACTTGTGTCCCCTGTGTCCCTGGAGGCCGCAGCGCATTTTGGGTTTTGGCGCGGACGGGCCCCTCTCGGCTTCCGTAGTCCATTTGCCCCGGAGCCTGCCAGACCCCTTGCCCCAGGGGCGGGCCCTGCTGAGTCCCCGAGTGCCTCCTGAGTTCCTGCCACCACCCTTGGGCCGGGATGTGGTGCCACCTTGTGCGTAGAAGCCCTGCACACAGGCAAGAAGCCCCTAGGCCCGCGGGCGCGCCCGACCCTGGAGCCCCCTGGCTGGCTGCAGCCACAGGGAACGGGGGTTCTGAGTTGGCAGCCCCCATTCCCGAAGCATCCACGGGCAGTTCCCCGAAGGGCTGACACTGGCTGCGCCTCAGCAGCCAGACAACCTCCCTCCCTCTGGTCGGGCACTGCAAGCCACACAGCCACTTGTGTCCCCTGTGTCCCTGGAGGCCGCAGCGCGTTTTGGGTTTTGGCGCGGACGGGCCCCTCTCGGCTTCCGTAGTCCATTTGCCCCGGAGCCTGCCAGACCCCTGGCCCCAGAGGCGGGCCCTGCTGAGTCCCCGAGCGCCTCCTGAGTTCCTGCCACCACCCTTGGGCCGGGATGAGGTGCCACCTTGTGCGTAGAAGCCCTGCACACAGGCAAGAAGCCCCCCAGGCCCGCGGGCGCGCCCGACCCTGGAGCCCCCTGGCTGGCTGCAGCCACAGGGAACGGGGGTTCTGAGTTGGCAGCCCCCATTCCCGAAGCATCCACGGGCAGTTCCCCGAAGGGCTGACACCGGCTGCGCCTCAGCAGCCAGACAACCTCCCTCCCTCTGCTCGGGCACTGCAAGCCACACAGCCACTTGTGTCCCCTGTGTCCCTGGAGGCCGCAGCGCGTTTTGGGTTTTGGCGCGGACGGGCCCCTCTCGGCTTCCGTAGTCCATTTGCCCCGGAGCCTGCCAGACCCCTTGCCCCAGGGGCGGGCCCTGCTGAGTCCCCGAGTGCCTCCTGAGTTCCTGCCACCACCCTTGGGCCGGGATGTGGTGCCACCTTGTGCGTAGAAGCCCTGCACACAGGCAAGAAGCCCCCCAGGCCCGCGGGCGCGCCCGACCCTGGAGCCCCCTGGCTGGCTGCAGCCACAGGGAACGGGGGTTCTGAGTTGGCAGCCCCCATTCCCGAAGCATCCACGGGCAGTTCCCCGAAGGGCTGACACCGGCTGCGCCTCAGCAGCCAGCCAACCTCCCTCCCTCTGGTCGGGCACTGCAAGCCACACAGCCACTTGTGTCCCCTGTGTCCCTGGAGGCCGCAGCGCATTTTGGGTTTTGGCGCGGACGGGCCCCTCTCGGCTTCCGTAGTCCATTTGCCCCGGAGCCTGCCAGACCCCTGGCCCCAGAGGCGGGCCCTGCTGAGTCCCCGAGTGCCTCCTGAGTTCCTGCCACCACCCTTGGGCCGGGATGAGGTGCCACCTTGTGCGTAGAAGCCCTGCACACAGGCAAGAAGCCCCCCAGGCCCGCGGGCGCGCCCGACCCTGGAGCCCCCTGGCTGGCTGCAGCCACAGGGAACGGGGGTTCTGAGTTGGCAGCCCCCATTCCCGAAGCATCCACGGGCAGTTCCCCGAAGGGCTGACACCGGCTGCGCCTCAGCAGCCAGACAACCTCCCTCCCTCTGGTCGGGCACTGCAAGCCACACAGCCACTTGTGTCCCCTGTGTCCCTGGAGGCCGCAGCGCGTTTTGGGTTTTGGCGCGGACGGGCCCCTCTCGGCTTCCGTAGTCCATTTGCCCCGGAGCCTGCCAGACCCCTTGCCCCAGGGGCGGGCCCTGCTGAGTCCCTGAGTGCCTCCTGAGTTGCTGCCACCACCCTTGGGCCGGGATGTGGTGCCACCTTGTGCGTAGAAGCCCTGCACACAGGCAAGAAGCCCCCCAGGCCCGCGGGCGCGCCCGACCCTGGAGCCCCCTGGCTGGCTGCAGCCACAGGGAACGGGGGTTCTGAGTTGGCAGCCCCCATTCCCGAAGCATCCACGGGCAGTTCCCCGAAGGGCTGACACCGGCTGCGCCTCAGCAGCCAGACAACCTCCCTCCCTCTGGTCGGGCACTGCAAGCCACACAGCCACTTGTGTCCCCTGTGTCCCTGGAGGCCGCAGCGCGTTTTGGGTTTTGGCGCGGACGGGCCCCTCTCGACTTCCGTAGTCCATTTGCCACGGAGCCTGCCAGACCCCTTGCCCCAGGGGCGGGCCCTGCTGAGTCCCCGAGTGCCTCCTGAGTTCCTGCCACCACCCTTGGGCCGGGATGTGGTGCCACCTTGTGCGTAGAAGCCCTGCACACAGGCAAGAAGCCCCCCAGGCCCACGGGCGCGCCCGACCCTGGAGCCCCCTGGCTGGCTGCAGCCACAGGGAACGGGGGTTCTGAGTTGGCAGCCCCCATTCCCGAAGCATCCACGGGCAGTTCCCCGAAGGGCTGACACCGGCTGCGCCTCAGCAGCCAGACAACCTCCCTCCCTCTGGTCGGGCACTGCAAGCCACTCAGCCACTTGTGTCCCCTGTGTCCCTGGAGGCCGCAGCGCGTTTTGGGTTTTGGCGCGGACGGGCCCCTCTCGGCTTCCGTAGTCCATTTGCCCCGGAGCCTGCCAGACCCCTTGCCCCAGAGGCGGGCCCTGCTGAGTCCCCGAGCGCCTCCTGAGTTCCTGCCACCACCCTTGGGCCGGGATGAGGTGCCACCTTGTGCGTAGAAGCCCTGCACACAGGCAAGAAGCCCCCCAGGCCCGCGGGCGCGCCCGACCCTGGAGCCCCCTGGCTGGCTGCAGCCACAGGGAACGGGGGTTCTGAGTTGGCAGCCCCCATTCCCGAAGCATCCACGGGCAGTTCCCCGAAGGGCTGACACCGGCTGCGCCTCAGCAGCCAGACAACCTCCCTCCCTCTGGTCGGGCACTGCAAGCCACACAGCCACTTGTGTCCCCTGTGTCCCTGGAGGCCGCAGCGCGTTTTGGGTTTTGGCGCGGACGGGCCCCTCTCGGCTTCCGTAGTCCATTTGCCCCGGAGCCTGCCAGACCCCTTGCCCCAGGGGCGGGCCCTGCTGAGTCCCTGAGTGCCTCCTGAGTTCCTGCCACCACCCTTGGGCCGGGATGTGGTGCCACCTTGTGCGTAGAAGCCCTGCACACAGGCAAGAAGCCCCCCAGGCCCGCGGGCGCGCCCGACCCTGGAGCCCCCTGGCTGGCTGCAGCCACAGGGAACGGGGGTTCTGAGTTGGCAGCCCCCATTCCCGAAGCATCCACGGGCAGTTCCCCGAAGGGCTGACACCGGCTGCGCCTCAGCAGCCAGACAACCTCCCTCCCTCTGGTCGGGCACTGCAAGCCACACAGCCACCTGTGTCCCCTTTGTCCCTGGAGGCCGCAGCGCGTTTTGGGTTTTGGCGCGGACGGGCCCCTCTCGGCTTCCGGAGTCCATTTGCCCTGGAGCCTGCCAGACCCCTTGCCCCAGAGGCGGGCCCTGCTGAGTCCCCGAGCGCCTCCTGAGTTCCTGCCACCACCCTTGGGCCGGGATGAGGTGCCACCTTGTGCGTAGAAGCCCTGCACACAGGCAAGAAGCCCCCCAGGCCCGCGGGCGCGCCCGACCCTGGAGCCCCCTGGCTGGCTGCAGCCACAGGGAACGGGGGTTCTGAGTTGGCAGCCCCCATTCCCGAAGCATCCACGGGCAGTTCCCCGAAGGGCTGACACCGGCTGCGCCTCAGCAGCCAGACAACCTCCCTCCCTCTGGTCGGGCACTGCAAGCCACACAGCCACTTGTGTCCCCTGTGTCCCTGGAGGCCGCAGCGCGTTTTGGGTTTTGGCGCGGACGGGCCCCTCTCGGCTTCCGTAGTCCATTTGCCCCGGAGCCTGCCAGACCCCTTGCCCCAGGGGCGGGCCCTGCTGAGTCCCTGAGTGCCTCCTGAGTTCCTGCCACCACCCTTGGGCCGGGATGTGGTGCCACCTTGTGCGTAGAAGCCCTGCACACAGGCAAGAAGCCCCCCAGGCCCGCGGGCGCGCCCGACCCTGGAGCCCCCTGGCTGGCTGCAGCCACAGGGAACGGGGGTTCTGAGTTGGCAGCCCCCAATCCCGAAGCATCCACGGGCAGTTCCCCGAAGGGCTGACACCGGCTGCGCCTCAGCAGCCAGACAACCTCCCTCCCTCTGGTCGGGCACTGCAAGCCACACAGCCACTTGTGTCCCCTGTGTCCCTGGAGGCCGCAGCGCGTTTTGGGTTTTGGCGCGGACGGGCCCCTCTCGGCTTCCGTAGTCCATTTGCCCCGGAGCCTGCCAGACCCCTTGCCCCAGGGGCGGGCCCTGCTGAGTCCCCGAGTGCCTCCTGAGTTCCTGCCACCACCCTTGGGCCGGGATGTGGTGCCACCTTGTGCGTAGAAGCCCTGCACACAGGCAAGAAGCCCCCCAGGCCCGCGGGCGCGCCCGACCCTGGAGCCCCCTGGCTGGCTGCAGCCACAGGGAACGGGGGTTCTGAGTTGGCAGCCCCCATTCCCGAAGCATCCACGGGCAGTTCCCCGAAGGGCTGACACCGGCTGCGCCTCAGCAGCCAGACAACCTCCCTCCCTCTGGTCGGGCACTGCAAGCCACTCAGCCACTTGTGTCCCCTGTGTCCCTGGAGGCCGCAGCGCGTTTTGGGTTTTGGCGCGGACGGGCCCCTCTCGGCTTCCGTAGTCCATTTGCCCCGGAGCCTGCCAGACCCCTTGCCCCAGAGGCGGGCCCTGCTGAGTCCCCGAGCGCCTCCTGAGTTCCTGCCACCACCCTTGGGCCGGGATGAGGTGCCACCTTGTGCGTAGAAGCCCTGCACACAGGCAAGAAGCCCCCCAGGCCCGCGGGCGCGCCCGACCCTGGAGCCCCCTGGCTGGCTGCAGCCACAGGGAACGGGGGTTCTGAGTTGGCAGCCCCCATTCCCGAAGCATCCACGGGCAGTTCCCCGAAGGGCTGACACCGGCTGCGCCTCAGCAGCCAGACAACCTCCCTCCCTCTGGTCGGGCACTGCAAGCCACACAGCCACTTGTGTCCCCTGTGTCCCTGGAGGCCGCAGCGCGTTTTGGGTTTTGGCGCGGACGGGCCCCTCTCGGCTTCCGTAGTCCATTTGCCCCGGAGCCTGCCAGACCCCTTGCCCCAGGGGCGGGCCCTGCTGAGTCCCTGAGTGCCTCCTGAGTTCCTGCCACCACCCTTGGGCCGGGATGTGGTGCCACCTTGTGCGTAGAAGCCCTGCACACAGGCAAGAAGCCCCCCAGGCCCGCGGGCGCGCCCGACCCTGGAGCCCCCTGGCTGGCTGCAGCCACAGGGAACGGGGGTTCTGAGTTGGCAGCCCCCATTCCCGAAGCATCCACGGGCAGTTCCCCGAAGGGCTGACACCGGCTGCGCCTCAGCAGCCAGACAACCTCCCTCCCTCTGGTCGGGCACTGCAAGCCACACAGCCACCTGTGTCCCCTTTGTCCCTGGAGGCCGCAGCGCGTTTTGGGTTTTGGCGCGGACGGGCCCCTCTCGGCTTCCGGAGTCCATTTGCCCTGGAGCCTGCCAGACCCCTTGCCCCAGAGGCGGGCCCTGCTGAGTCCCCGAGCGCCTCCTGAGTTCCTGCCACCACCCTTGGGCCGGGATGAGGTGCCACCTTGTGCGTAGAAGCCCTGCACACAGGCAAGAAGTCCCCCAGGCCCGCGGGCGCGCCCGACCCTGGAGCCCCCTGGCTGGCTGCAGCCACAGGGAACGGGGGTTCTGAGTTGGCAGCCCCCATTCCCGAAGCATCCACGGGCAGTTCCCCGAAGGGCTGACACCGGCTGCGCCTCAGCAGCCAGACAACCTCCCTCCCTCTGGTCGGGCACTGCAAGCCACACAGCCACTTGTGTCCCCTGTGTCCCTGGAGGCCGCAGCGCGTTTTGGGTTTTGGCGCGGACGGGCCCCTCTCGGCTTCCGTAGTCCATTTGCCCCGGAGCCTGCCAGACCCCTTGCCCCAGGGGCGGGCCCTGCTGAGTCCCCGAGTGCCTCCTGAGTTCCTGCCACCACCCTTGGGCCGGGATGTGGTGCCACCTTGTGCGTAGAAGCCCGGCACACAGGCAAGAAGCCCCTAGGCCCGCGGGCGCGCCCGACCCTGGAGCCCCCTGGCTGGCTGCAGCCACAGGGAACGGGGGTTCTGAGTTGGCAGCCCCCATTCCCGAAGCATCCACGGGCAGTTCCCCGAAGGGCTGACACTGGCTGCGCCTCAGCAGCCAGACAACCTCCCTCCCTCTGGTCGGGCACTGCAAGCCACACAGCCACTTGTGTCCCCTGTGTCCCTGGAGGCCGCAGCGCGTTTTGGGTTTTGGCGCGGACGGGCCCCTCTCGGCTTCCGTAGTCCATTTGCCCCGGAGCCTGCCAGACCCCTGGCCCCAGAGGCGGGCCCTGCTGAGTCCCCGAGCGCCTCCTGAGTTCCTGCCACCACCCTTGGGCCGGGATGAGGTGCCACCTTGTGCGTAGAAGCCCTGCACACAGGCAAGAAGCCCCCCAGGCCCGCGGGCGCGCCCGACCCTGGAGCCCCCTGGCTGGCTGCAGCCACAGGGAACGGGGGTTCTGAGTTGGCATTCCCCATTCCCGAAGCATCCACGGGCAGTTCCCCGAAGGGCTGACACCGGCTGCGCCTCAGCAGCCAGACAACCTCCCTCCCTCTGCTCGGGCACTGCAAGCCACACAGCCACTTGTGTCCCCTGTGTCCCTGGAGGCCGCAGCGCGTTTTGGGTTTTGGCGCGGACGGGCCCCTCTCGGCTTCCGTAGTCCATTTGCCCCGGAGCCTGCCAGACCCCTTGCCCCAGGGGCGGGCCCTGCTGAGTCCCTGAGTGCCTCCTGAGTTCCTGCCACCACCCTTGGGCCGGGATGTGGTGCCACCTTGTGCGTAGAAGCCCTGCACACAGGCAAGAAGCCCCCCAGGCCCGCGGGCGCGCCCGACCCTGGAGCCCCCTGGCTGGCTGCAGCCACAGGGAACGGGGGTTCTGAGTTGGCAGCCCCCATTCCCGAAGCATCCACGGGCAGTTCCCCGAAGGGCTGACACCGGCTGCGCCTCAGCAGCCAGCCAACCTCCTTCCCTCTGGTCGGGCACTGCAAGCCACACAGCCACTTGTGTCCCCTGTGTCCCTGGAGGCCGCAGGCATTTTGGGTTTTGGCGCGGACGGGCCCCTCTCGGCTTCCGTAGTCCATTTGCCCCGGAGCCTGCCAGACCCCTGGCCCCAGAGGCGGGCCCTGCTGAGTCCCCGAGCGCCTCCTGAGTTCCTGCCACCACCCTTGGGCCGGGATGAGGTGCCACCTTGTGCGTAGAAGCCCTGCACACAGGCAAGAAGCCCCCCAGGCCCGCGGGCGCGCCCGACCCTGGAGCCCCCTGGCTGGCTGCAGCCACAGGGAACGGGGGTTCTGAGTTGGCAGCCCCCATTCCCGAAGCATCCACGGGCAGTTCCCCGAAGGGCTGACACCGGCTGCGCCTCAGCAGCCAGACAACCTCCCTCCCTCTGGTCGGGCACTGCAAGCCACACAGCCACTTGTGTCCCCTGTGTCCCTGGAGGCCGCAGTGCGTTTTGGGTTTTGGCGCGGACGGGCCCCTCTCGGCTTCCGTAGTCCATTTGCCCCCGGAGCTTCCTAGACCCCTGGCCCCAGGGGCGGGCCCTGCTGAGTCCCCGAGCGCCTCCTGGGTTCCTGCCACCACCCTTGGGCCGGGATGAGGTGCCACCTTGTGCGTAGAAGCCCTGCACACAGGCAAGAAGCCCCCCAGGCCCGCGGGCGCGCCCGACCCTGGAGCCCCCTGGCTGGCTGCAGCCACAGGGAACGGGGGTTCTGAGTTGGCAGCCCCCATTCCCGAAGCATCCACGGGCAGTTCCCCAAAGGGCTGACACCGGCTGCGCCTCAGCAGCCAGACAACCTCCCTCCCTCTGGTCGGGCACTGCAAGCCACACAGCCACTTGTGTCCCCTGTGTCCCTGGAGGCCGCAGCGCGTTTTGGGTTTTGGCGCGGACGGGCCCCTCTCGGCTTCCATAGTCCATTTGCCCCGGAGCCTGCCAGACCCCTTGCCCCAGGGGCGGGCCCTGCTGAGTCCCTGAGTGCCTCCTGAGTTGCTGCCACCACCCTTGGGCCGGGATGTGGTGCCACCTTGTGCGTAGAAGCCCTGCACACAGGCAAGAAGCCCCCCAGGCCCGCGGGCGCGCCCGACCCTGGAGCCCCCTGGCTGGCTGCAGCCACAGGGAACGGGGGTTCTGAGTTGGCAGCCCCCATTCCCGAAGCATCCACGGGCAGTTCCCCGAAGGGCTGACACCGGCTGCGCCTCAGCAGCCAGACAACCTCCCTCCCTCTGGTCGGGCACTGCAAGCCACACAGCCACCTGTGTCCCCTTTGTCCCTGGAGGCCGCAGCGCGTTTTGGGTTTTGGCGCGGACGGGCCCCTCTCGGCTTCCGGAGTCCATTTGCCCTGGAGCCTGCAAGACCCCTGGCCCCAGAGGCGGGCCCTGCTGAGTCCCCGAGCGCCTCCTGAGTTCCTGCCACCACCCTTGGGCCGGGATGAGGTGCCACCTTGTGCGTAGAAGCCCTGCACACAGGCAAGAAGCCCCCCAGGCCCGCGGGCGCGCCCGACCCTGGAGCCCCCTGGCTGGCTGCAGCCACAGGGAACGGGGGTTCTGAGTTGGCAGCCCCCATTCCCGAAGCATCCACGGGCAGTTCCCCGAAGGGCTGACACCGGCTGCGCCTCAGCAGCCAGACAACCTCCCTCCCTCTGGTCGGGCACTGCAAGCCACACAGCCACTTGTGTCCCCTGTGTCCCTGGAGGCCGCAGCGCGTTTTGGGTTTTGGCGCGGACGGGCCCCTCTCGGCTTCCGTAGTCCATTTGCCCCGGAGCCTGCCAGACCCCTTGCCCCAGGGGCGGGCCCTGCTGAGTCCCTGAGTGCCTCCTGAGTTCCTGCCACCACCCTTGGGCCGGGATGTGGTGCCACCTTGTGCGTAGAAGCCCTGCACACAGGCAAGAAGCCCCCCAGGCCCGCGGGCGCGCCCGACCCTGGAGCCCCCTGGCTGGCTGCAGCCACAGGGAACGGGGGTTCTGAGTTGGCAGCCCCCAATCCCGAAGCATCCACGGGCAGTTCCCCGAAGGGCTGACACCGGCTGCGCCTCAGCAGCCAGACAACCTCCCTCCCTCTGGTCGGGCACTGCAAGCCACACAGCCACTTGTGTCCCCTGTGTCCCTGGAGGCCGCAGCGCATTTTGGGTTTTGGCGCGGACGGGCCCCTCTCGGCTTCCGTAGTCCATTTTCCCCGGAGCCTGCCAGACCCCTGGCCCCAGAGGCGGGCCCTGCTGAGTCCCCGAGCGCCTCCTGAGTTCCTGCCACCACCCTTGGGCCGGGATGAGGTGCCACCTTGTGCGTAGAAGCCCTGCACACAGGCAAGAAGCCCCCCAGGCCCGCGGGCGCGCCCGACCCTGGAGCCCCCTGGCTGGCTGCAGCCACAGGGAACGGGGGTTCTGAGTTGGCAGCCCCCATTCCCGAAGCATCCACGGGCAGTTCCCCGAAGGGCTGACACCGGCTGCGCCTCAGCAGCCGGACAACCTCCCTCCCTCTGGTCGGGCACTGCAAGCCACACAGCCACTTGTGTCCCCTGTGTCCCTGGAGGCCGCAGCGCGTTTTGGGTTTTGGCGCGGACGGGCCCCTCTCGGCTTCCGTAGTCCATTTGCCCCCGGAGCTTGCTAGACCCCTGGCCCCAGGGGCGGGCCCTGCTGAGTCCCCGAGCGCCTCCTGGGTTCCTGCCACCACCCTTGGGCCGGGATGAGGTGCCACCTTGTGCGTAGAAGCCCTGCACACAGGCAAGAAGCCCCCCAGGCCCGCGGGCGCGCCCGACCCTGGAGCCCCCTGGCTGGCTGCAGCCACAGGGAACGGGGGTTCTGAGTTGGCAGCCCCCATTCCCGAAGCATCCACGGGCAGTTCCCCGAAGGGCTGACACCGGCTGCGCCTCAGCAGCCAGACAACCTCCCTCCCTCTGGTCGGGCACTGCAAGCCACACAGCCACTTGTGTCCCCTGTGTCCCTGGAGGCCGCAGCGCGTTTTGGGTTTTGGCGCGGACGGGCCCCTCTCGACTTCCGTAGTCCATTTGCCACGGAGCCTGCCAGACCCCTTGCCCCAGGGGCGGGCCCTGCTGAGTCCCCGAGTGCCTCCTGAGTTCCTGCCACCACCCTTGGGCCGGGATGTGGTGCCACCTTGTGCGTAGAAGCCCTGCACACAGGCAAGAAGCCCCCCAGGCCCGCGGGCGCGCCCGACCCTGGAGCCCCCTGGCTGGCTGCAGCCACAGGGAACGGGGGTTCTGAGTTGGCAGCCCCCATTCCCGAAGCATCCACGGGCAGTTCCCCGAAGGGCTGACACCGGCTGCGCCTCAGCAGCCAGACAACCTCCCTCCCTCTGGTCGGGCACTGCAAGCCACTCAGCCACTTGTGTCCCCTGTGTCCCTGGAGGCCGCAGCGCGTTTTGGGTTTTGGCGCGGACGGGCCCCTCTCGGCTTCCGTAGTCCATTTGCCCCGGAGCCTGCCAGACCCCTTGCCCCAGAGGCGGGCCCTGCTGAGTCCCCGAGCGCCTCCTGAGTTCCTGCCACCACCCTTGGGCCGGGATGAGGTGCCACCTTGTGCGTAGAAGCCCTGCACACAGGCAAGAAGCCCCCCAGGCCCGCGGGCGCGCCCGACCCTGGAGCCCCCTGGCTGGCTGCAGCCACAGGGAACGGGGGTTCTGAGTTGGCAGCCCCCATTCCCGAAGCATCCACGGGCAGTTCCCCGAAGGGCTGACACCGGCTGCGCCTCAGCAGCCAGACAACCTCCCTCCCTCTGGTCGGGCACTGCAAGCCACACAGCCACTTGTGTCCCCTGTGTCCCTGGAGGCCGCAGCGCGTTTTGGGTTTTGGCGCGGACGGGCCCCTCTCGGCTTCCGTAGTCCATTTGCCCCGGAGCCTGCCAGACCCCTTGCCCCAGGGGCGGGCCCTGCTGAGTCCCTGAGTGCCTCCTGAGTTCCTGCCACCACCCTTGGGCCGGGATGTGGTGCCACCTTGTGCGTAGAAGCCCTGCACACAGGCAAGAAGCCCCCCAGGCCCGCGGGCGCGCCCGACCCTGGAGCCCCCTGGCTGGCTGCAGCCACAGGGAACGGGGGTTCTGAGTTGGCAGCCCCCATTCCCGAAGCATCCACGGGCAGTTCCCCGAAGGGCTGACACCGGCTGCGCCTCAGCAGCCAGACAACCTCCCTCCCTCTGGTCGGGCACTGCAAGCCACACAGCCACCTGTGTCCCCTTTGTCCCTGGAGGCCGCAGCGCGTTTTGGGTTTTGGCGCGGACGGGCCCCTCTCGGCTTCCGGAGTCCATTTGCCCTGGAGCCTGCCAGACCCCTTGCCCCAGAGGCGGGCCCTGCTGAGTCCCCGAGCGCCTCCTGAGTTCCTGCCACCACCCTTGGGCCGGGATGAGGTGCCACCTTGTGCGTAGAAGCCCTGCACACAGGCAAGAAGCCCCCCAGGCCCGCGGGCGCGCCCGACCCTGGAGCCCCCTGGCTGGCTGCAGCCACAGGGAACGGGGGTTCTGAGTTGGCAGCCCCCATTCCCGAAGCATCCACGGGCAGTTCCCCGAAGGGCTGACACCGGCTGCGCCTCAGCAGCCAGACAACCTCCCTCCCTCTGGTCGGGCACTGCAAGCCACACAGCCACTTGTGTCCCCTGTGTCCCTGGAGGCCGCAGCGCGTTTTGGGTTTTGGCGCGGACGGGCCCCTCTCGGCTTCCGTAGTCCATTTGCCCCGGAGCCTGCCAGACCCCTTGCCCCAGGGGCGGGCCCTGCTGAGTCCCTGAGTGCCTCCTGAGTTCCTGCCACCACCCTTGGGCCGGGATGTGGTGCCACCTTGTGCGTAGAAGCCCTGCACACAGGCAAGAAGCCCCCCAGGCCCGCGGGCGCGCCCGACCCTGGATCCCCCTGGCTGGCTGCAGCCACAGGGAACGGGGGTTCTGAGTTGGCAGCCCCCAATCCCGAAGCATCCACGGGCAGTTCCCCGAAGGGCTGACACCGGCTGCGCCTCAGCAGCCAGACAACCTCCCTCCCTCTGGTCGGGCACTGCAAGCCACACAGCCACTTGTGTCCCCTGTGTCCCTGGAGGCCGCAGCGCGTTTTGGGTTTTGGCGCGGACGGGCCCCTCTCGGCTTCCGTAGTCCATTTGCCCCGGAGCCTGCCAGACCCCTTGCCCCAGGGGCGGGCCCTGCTGAGTCCCCGAGTGCCTCCTGAGTTCCTGCCACCACCCTTGGGCCGGGATGTGGTGCCACCTTGTGCGTAGAAGCCCTGCACACAGGCAAGAAGCCCCCCAGGCCCGCGGGCGCGCCCGACCCTGGAGCCCCCTGGCTGGCTGCAGCCACAGGGAACGGGGGTTCTGAGTTGGCAGCCCCCATTCCCGAAGCATCCACGGGCAGTTCCCCGAAGGGCTGACACCGGCTGCGCCTCAGCAGCCAGACAACCTCCCTCCCTCTGGTCGGGCACTGCAAGCCACTCAGCCACTTGTGTCCCCTGTGTCCCTGGAGGCCGCAGCGCGTTTTGGGTTTTGGCGCGGACGGGCCCCTCTCGGCTTCCGTAGTCCATTTGCCCCGGAGCCTGCCAGACCCCTTGCCCCAGAGGCGGGCCCTGCTGAGTCCCCGAGCGCCTCCTGAGTTCCTGCCACCACCCTTGGGCCGGGATGAGGTGCCACCTTGTGCGTAGAAGCCCTGCACACAGGCAAGAAGCCCCCCAGGCCCGCGGGCGCGCCCGACCCTGGAGCCCCCTGGCTGGCTGCAGCCACAGGGAACGGGGGTTCTGAGTTGGCAGCCCCCATTCCCGAAGCATCCACGGGCAGTTCCCCGAAGGGCTGACACCGGCTGCGCCTCAGCAGCCAGACAACCTCCCTCCCTCTGGTCGGGCACTGCAAGCCACACAGCCACTTGTGTCCCCTGTGTCCCTGGAGGCCGCAGCGCGTTTTGGGTTTTGGCGCGGACGGGCCCCTCTCGGCTTCCGTAGTCCATTTGCCCCGGAGCCTGCCAGACCCCTTGCCCCAGGGGCGGGCCCTGCTGAGTCCCTGAGTGCCTCCTGAGTTCCTGCCACCACCCTTGGGCCGGGATGTGGTGCCACCTTGTGCGTAGAAGCCCTGCACACAGGCAAGAAGCCCCCCAGGCCCGCGGGCGCGCCCGACCCTGGAGCCCCCTGGCTGGCTGCAGCCACAGGGAACGGGGGTTCTGAGTTGGCAGCCCCCATTCCCGAAGCATCCACGGGCAGTTCCCCGAAGGGCTGACACCGGCTGCGCCTCAGCAGCCAGACAACCTCCCTCCCTCTGGTCGGGCACTGCAAGCCACACAGCCACCTGTGTCCCCTTTGTCCCTGGAGGCCGCAGCGCGTTTTGGGTTTTGGCGCGGACGGGCCCCTCTCGGCTTCCGGAGTCCATTTGCCCTGGAGCCTGCCAGACCCCTTGCCCCAGAGGCGGGCCCTGCTGAGTCCCCGAGCGCCTCCTGAGTTCCTGCCACCACCCTTGGGCCGGGATGAGGTGCCACCTTGTGCGTAGAAGCCCTGCACACAGGCAAGAAGTCCCCCAGGCCCGCGGGCGCGCCCGACCCTGGAGCCCCCTGGCTGGCTGCAGCCACAGGGAACGGGGGTTCTGAGTTGGCAGCCCCCATTCCCGAAGCATCCACGGGCAGTTCCCCGAAGGGCTGACACCGGCTGCGCCTCAGCAGCCAGACAACCTCCCTCCCTCTGGTCGGGCACTGCAAGCCACACAGCCACTTGTGTCCCCTGTGTCCCTGGAGGCCGCAGCGCGTTTTGGGTTTTGGCGCGGACGGGCCCCTCTCGGCTTCCGTAGTCCATTTGCCCCGGAGCCTGCCAGACCCCTTGCCCCAGGGGCGGGCCCTGCTGAGTCCCCGAGTGCCTCCTGAGTTCCTGCCACCACCCTTGGGCCGGGATGTGGTGCCACCTTGTGCGTAGAAGCCCTGCACACAGGCAAGAAGCCCCTAGGCCCGCGGGCGCGCCCGACCCTGGAGCCCCCTGGCTGGCTGCAGCCACAGGGAACGGGGGTTCTGAGTTGGCAGCCCCCATTCCCGAAGCATCCACGGGCAGTTCCCCGAAGGGCTGACACTGGCTGCGCCTCAGCAGCCAGACAACCTCCCTCCCTCTGGTCGGGCACTGCAAGCCACACAGCCACTTGTGTCCCCTGTGTCCCTGGAGGCCACAGCGCGTTTTGGGTTTTGGCGCGGACGGGCCCCTCTCGGCTTCCGTAGTCCATTTGCCCTGGAGCCTGCCAGACCCCTGGCCCCAGAGGCGGGCCCTGCTGAGTCCCCGAGCGCCTCCTGAGTTCCTGCCACCACCCTTGGGCCGGGATGAGGTGCCACCTTGTGCGTAGAAGCCCTGCACACAGGCAAGAAGCCCCCCAGGCCCGCGGGCGCGCCCGACCCTGGAGCCCCCTGGCTGGCTGCAGCCACAGGGAACGGGGGTTCTGAGTTGGCAGCCCCCATTCCCGAAGCATCCACGGGCAGTTCCCCGAAGGGCTGACACCGGCTGCGCCTCAGCAGCCAGACAACCTCCCTCCCTCTGGTCGGGCACTGCAAGCCACACAGCCACTTGTGTCCCCTGTGTCCCTGGAGGCCGCAGCGCGTTTTGGGTTTTGGCGCGGACGGGCCCCTCTCGGCTTCCGTAGTCCATTTGCCCCGGAGCCTGCCAGACCCCTTGCCCCAGGGGCGGGCCCTGCTGAGTCCCTGAGTGCCTCCTGAGTTGCTGCCACCACCCTTGGGCCGGGATGTGGTGCCACCTTGTGCGTAGAAGCCCTGCACACAGGCAAGAAGCCCCCCAGGCCCGCGGGCGCGCCCGACCCTGGAGCCCCCTGGCTGGCTGCAGCCACAGGGAACGGGGGTTCTGAGTTGGCAGCCCCCATTCCCGAAGCATCCACGGGCAGTTCCCCGAAGGGCTGACACCGGCTGCGCCTCAGCAGCCAGACAACCTCCCTCCCTCTGGTCGGGCACTGCAAGCCACACAGCCACCTGTGTCCCCTTTGTCCCTGGAGGCCGCAGCGCGTTTTGGGTTTTGGCGCGGACGGGCCCCTCTCGGCTTCCGTAGTCCATTTGCCCTGGAGCCTGCCAGACCCCTGGCCCCAGGGGCGGGCCCTGCTGAGTCCCCGAGCGCCTCCTGGGTTCCTGCCACCACCCTTGGGCCGGGATGAGGTGCCACCTTGTGCGTAGAAGCCCTGCACACAGGCAAGAAGCCCCCCAGGCCCGCGGGCGCGCCCGACCCTGGAGCCCCCTGGCTGGCTGCAGCCACAGGGAACGGGGGTTCTGAGTTGGCAGCCCCCATTCCCGAAGCATCCACGGGCAGTTCCCCAAAGGGCTGACACCGGCTGCGCCTCAGCAGCCAGACAACCTCCCTCCCTCTGGTCGGGCACTGCAAGCCACACAGCCACTTGTGTCCCCTGTGTCCCTGGAGGCCGCAGCGCGTTTTGGGTTTTGGCGCGGACGGGCCCCTCTCGGCTTCCGTAGTCCATTTGCCCCGGAGCCTGCCAGACCCCTTGCCCCAGGGGCGGGCCCTGCTGAGTCCCTGAGTGCCTCCTGAGTTGCTGCCACCACCCTTGGGCCGGGATGTGGTGCCACCTTGTGCGTAGAAGCCCTGCACACAGGCAAGAAGCCCCCCAGGCCCGCGGGCGCGCCCGACCCTGGAGCCCCCTGGCTGGCTGCAGCCACAGGGAACGGGGGTTCTGAGTTGGCAGCCCCCATTCCCGAAGCATCCACGGGCAGTTCCCCGAAGGGCTGACACCGGCTGCGCCTCAGCAGCCAGACAACCTCCCTCCCTCTGGTCGGGCACTGCAAGCCACACAGCCACTTGTGTCCCCTGTGTCCCTGGAGGCCGCAGCGCGTTTTGGGTTTTGGCGCGGACGGGCCCCTCTCGACTTCCGTAGTCCATTTGCCCCGGAGCCTGCCAGACCCCTTGCCCCAGGGGCGGGCCCTGCTGAGTCCCTGAGTGCCTCCTGAGTTCCTGCCACCACCCTTGGGCCGGGATGTGGTGCCACCTTGTGCGTAGAAGCCCTGCACACAGGCAAGAAGCCCCCCAGGCCCGCGGGCGCGCCCGACCCTGGAGCCCCCTGGCTGGCTGCAGCCACAGGGAACGGGGGTTCTGAGTTGGCAGCCCCCATTCCCGAAGCATCCACGGGCAGTTCCCCGAAGGGCTGACACCGGCTGCGCCTCAGCAGCCAGACAACCTCCCTCCCTCTGGTCGGGCACTGCAAGCCACACAGCCACCTGTGTCCCCTTTGTCCCTGGAGGCCGCAGCGCGTTTTGGGTTTTGGCGCGGACGGGCCCCTCTCGGCTTCCGGAGTCCATTTGCCCTGGAGCCTGCAAGACCCCTGGCCCCAGAGGCGGGCCCTGCTGAGTCCTCGAGCGCCTCCTGAGTTCCTGCCACCACCCTTGGGCCGGGATGAGGTGCCACCTTGTGCGTAGAAGCCCTGCACACAGGCAAGAAGCCCCCCAGGCCCGCGGGCGCGCCCGACCCTGGAGCCCCCTGGCTGGCTGCAGCCACAGGGAACGGGGGTTCTGAGTTGGCAGCCCCCATTCCCGAAGCATCCACGGGCAGTTCCCCGAAGGGCTGACACCGGCTGCGCCTCAGCAGCCAGACAACCTCCCTCCCTCTGGTCGGGCACTGCAAGCCACACAGCCACCTGTGTCCCCTTTGTCCCTGGAGGCCGCAGCGCGTTTTGGGTTTTGGCGCGGACGGGCCCCTCTCGGCTTCCGGAGTCCATTTGCCCTGGAGCCTGCAAGACCCCTGGCCCCAGAGGCGGGCCCTGCTGAGTCCCCGAGCGCCTCCTGAGTTCCTGCCACCACCCTTGGGCCGGGATGAGGTGCCACCTTGTGCGTAGAAGCCCTGCACACAGGCAAGAAGCCCCCCAGGCCCGCGGGCGCGCCCGACCCTGGAGCCCCCTGGCTGGCTGCAGCCACAGGGAACGGGGGTTCTGAGTTGGCAGCCCCCATTCCCGAAGCATCCACGGGCAGTTCCCCGAAGGGCTGACACCGGCTGCGCCTCAGCAGCCAGACAACCTCCCTCCCTCTGGTCGGGCACTGCAAGCCACACAGCCACCTGTGTCCCCTTTGTCCCTGGAGGCCGCAGCGCGTTTTGGGTTTTGGCGCGGACGGGCCCCTCTCGGCTTCCGGAGTCCATTTGCCCTGGAGCCTGCAAGACCCCTGGCCCCAGAGGCGGGCCCTGCTGAGTCCCCGAGCGCCTCCTGAGTTCCTGCCACCACCCTTGGGCCGGGATGAGGTGCCACCTTGTGCGTAGAAGCCCTGCACACAGGCAAGAAGCCCCCCAGGCCCGCGGGCGCGCCCGACCCTGGAGCCCCCTGGCTGGCTGCAGCCACAGGGAACGGGGGTTCTGAGTTGGCAGCCCCCATTCCCGAAGCATCCACGGGCAGTTCCCCGAAGGGCTGACACCGGCTGCGCCTCAGCAGCCAGACAACCTCCCTCCCTCTGGTCGGGCACTGCAAGCCACACAGCCACTTGTGTCCCCTGTGTCTCTGGAGGCCGCAGCGCGTTTTGGGTTTTGGCGCGGACGGGCCCCTCTCGGCTTCCGTAGTCCATTTGCCCCGGAGCCTGCCAGACCCCTTGCCCCAGGGGCGGGCCCTGCTGAGTCCCTGAGTGCCTCCTGAGTTCCTGCCACCACCCTTGGGCCGGGATGTGGTGCCACCTTGTGCGTAGAAGCCCTGCACACAGGCAAGAAGCCCCCCAGGCCCGCGGGCGCGCCCGACCCTGGAGCCCCCTGGCTGGCTGCAGCCACAGGGAACGGGGGTTCTGAGTTGGCAGCCCCCAATCCCGAAGCATCCACGGGCAGTTCCCCGAAGGGCTGACACCGGCTGCGCCTCAGCAGCCAGACAACCTCCCTCCCTCTGGTCGGGCACTGCAAGCCACACAGCCACTTGTGTCCCCTGTGTCCCTGGAGGCCGCAGCGCATTTTGGGTTTTGGCGCGGACGGGCCCCTCTCGGCTTCCGTAGTCCATTTTCCCCGGAGCCTGCCAGACCCCTGGCCCCAGAGGCGGGCCCTGCTGAGTCCCCGAGCGCCTCCTGAGTTCCTGCCACCACCCTTGGGCCGGGATGAGGTGCCACCTTGTGCGTAGAAGCCCTGCACACAGGCAAGAAGCCCCCCAGGCCCGCGGGCGCGCCCGACCCTGGAGCCCCCTGGCTGGCTGCAGCCACAGGGAACGGGGGTTCTGAGTTGGCAGCCCCCATTCCCGAAGCATCCACGGGCAGTTCCCCGAAGGGCTGACACCGGCTGCGCCTCAGCAGCCGGACAACCTCCCTCCCTCTGGTCGGGCACTGCAAGCCACACAGCCACTTGTGTCCCCTGTGTCCCTGGAGGCCGCAGCGCGTTTTGGGTTTTGGCGCGGACGGGCCCCTCTCGGCTTCCGTAGTCCATTTGCCCCCGGAGCTTCCTAGACCCCTGGCCCCAGGGGCGGGCCCTGCTGAGTCCCCGAGCGCCTCCTGGGTTCCTGCCACCACCCTTGGGACGGGATGAGGTGCCACCTTGTGCGTAGAAGCCCTGCACACAGGCAAGAAGCCCCCCAGGCCCGCGGGCGCGCCCGACCCTGGAGCCCCCTGGCTGGCTGCAGCCACAGGGAACGGGGGTTCTGAGTTGGCAGCCCCCATTCCCGAAGCATCCACGGGCAGTTCCCCGAAGGGCTGACACCGGCTGCGCCTCAGCAGCCAGACAACCTCCCTCCCTCTGGTCGGGCACTGCAAGCCACACAGCCACTTGTGTCCCCTGTGTCCCTGGAGGCCGCAGCGCGTTTTGGGTTTTGGCGCGGACGGGCCCCTCTCGGCTTCCGTAGTCCATTTGCCCCGGAGCCTGCCAGACCCCTTGCCCCAGGGGCGGGCCCTGCTGAGTCCCTGAGTGCCTCCTGAGTTGCTGCCACCACCCTTGGGCCGGGATGTGGTGCCACCTTGTGCGTAGAAGCCCTGCACACAGGCAAGAAGCCCCCCAGGCCCGCGGGCGCGCCCGACCCTGGAGCCCCCTGGCTGGCTGCAGCCACAGGGAACGGGGGTTCTGAGTTGGCAGCCCCCATTCCCGAAGCATCCACGGGCAGTTCCCCGAAGGGCTGACACCGGCTGCGCCTCAGCAGCCAGACAACCTCCCTCCCTCTGGTCGGGCACTGCAAGCCACACAGCCACTTGTGTCCCCTGTGTCCCTGGAGGCCGCAGCGCGTTTTGGGTTTTGGCGCGGACGGGCCCCTCTCGACTTCCGTAGTCCATTTGCCCCGGAGCCTGCCAGACCCCTTGCCCCAGGGGCGGGCCCTGCTGAGTCCCTGAGTGCCTCCTGAGTTCCTGCCACCACCCTTGGGCCGGGATGTGGTGCCACCTTGTGCGTAGAAGCCCTGCACACAGGCAAGAAGCCCCCCAGGCCCGCGGGCGCGCCCGACCCTGGAGCCCCCTGGCTGGCTGCAGCCACAGGGAACGGGGGTTCTGAGTTGGCAGCCCCCATTCCCGAAGCATCCACGGGCAGTTCCCCGAAGGGCTGACACCGGCTGCGCCTCAGCAGCCAGACAACCTCCCTCCCTCTGGTCGGGCACTGCAAGCCACACAGCCACCTGTGTCCCCTTTGTCCCTGGAGGCCGCAGCGCGTTTTGGGTTTTGGCGCGGACGGGCCCCTCTCGGCTTCCGTAGTCCATTTGCCCTGGAGCCTGCCAGACCCCTGGCCCCAGAGGCGGGCCCTGCTGAGTCCCCGAGCGCCTCCTGAGTTCCTGCCACCACCCTTGGGCCGGGATGAGGTGCCACCTTGTGCGTAGAAGCCCTGCACACAGGCAAGAAGCCCCCCAGGCCCGCGGGCGCGCCCGACCCTGGAGCCCCCTGGCTGGCTGCAGCCACAGGGAACGGGGGTTCTGAGTTGGCAGCCCCCATTCCCGAAGCATCCACGGGCAGTTCCCCGAAGGGCTGACACCGGCTGCGCCTCAGCAGCCGGACAACCTCCCTCCCTCTGGTCGGGCACTGCAAGCCACACAGCCACTTGTGTCCCCTGTGTCCCTGGAGGCCGCAGCGCGTTTTGGGTTTTGGCGCGGACGGGCCGCTCTCGGCTTCCGTAGTCCATTTGCCCCGGAGCCTGCCAGACCCCTTGCCCCAGGGGCGGGCCCTGCTGAGTCCCTGAGTGCCTCCTGAGTTCCTGCCACCACCCTTGGGCCGGGATGTGGTGCCACCTTGTGCGTAGAAGCCCTGCACACAGGCAAGAAGCTGCACACACCCACTCCTGAAGCCCACTGGGGCAGTCCAAGGGCGAGGAGCTCGGAGCTCGGTCAGGGCTGTCCCAGCAGAACTTTTTGAGGGTGGACGGACACGCCCGCGGGCAATCAGGTGTTGCGGGCAGGCCCCGGGGGCAGGCCCTGCTGAGTCCCCGAGCGCCACCTGGGTTCCTGCCACCACCCTTGGGCCGGGATGAGGTGCCACCTTGTGCGTAGAAGCCCTGCACACAGGCAAGAAGCCCCCCAGGCCCGCGGCGCACCCGACCCTGGAGCCCCCTGGCCGGCTGCAGCCACAGGTAACGGGGGTTCTTTGTTGGCAGGCCCCATTCCCGAAGCATCCACGGGCACTTCCCGAAGGGCTGACACCGGCTGCGCTTCAGCAGCCAGCCAACCTCCCTCCCTCTGGTCGGGCACTGCAAGCCACACAGCCACTTGTGTCCCCTGTGTCCCTCCCTGGAGGCCGCAGCGCGTTTTGGGTTTTGGAGCCGGCGGTCCCCCTCAGCTTCCATCTTCTACTGCTATCCTAGGCTATAGCTGAGAGCTGGATTGGTAGAGGAACATCCAGGAGTAGAATTAGTGCCCATATGGGATACCGGCGCTTCAGGCCAGGGCCTTAACCTGCTGTACCACGGCGCCAGCTCTTCGATTCTTCTGTAAGTTTCCACTAGAACCATGTAAAACATATTGAAGCTATGACAATAACAAAAATTGAAACCAATGTGCATTCAGCTCAGATGGCTTTAAATCTTGCAGCCATGCTCAATTTGTCCTGATTCTGAATTATATTTCTTTATGCTTTTCCAACCTAACTAAATCTTATAAACATCTTAAAATACAATGTAGGCCGGAACCGCAGCTCACTAGGGTAATCCTCTGCCTGCGGTGCTGGTACCCTGGGTTCTAGTCCCGGTTGGGGTGCCAGATTCTGTCCCGCTTGCTCCTCTTTCAGTCCAGCTCTCTGCTGTGGCCTGGGAAGGCAGTGGAGGATGGCCCAAGTCCTTGGGCCCCGCACATGTATGGGAGACCAGCAGGAAGTATCTGGCTCCTGGTTTCGGATTGGCACAGCGTGCCAGCCGTAGCGACCATTTGGGGGGTAAACCAATGGAAGAAAAACCTTTCTCTCTCTCTCTGCCTGTTTCTAACTCTGCCTGTCAAAAATAAATACAATGTGAAAGAAGCTGAGGAATAAACAACTTACTGGCAACATATTCTTTTTTGTTAGTCTTGGGTACATGAAGATTTCTCCAGGATCTTATCTGCAAGAGAAATTATTCAGAGAGAGTGGTGAGACAAATAGTCTAGATTCTCCCTAGATTCCATTGTGCTAGCAAGATCATGAAGGAAAGGCATAGAGACAAATGGGCATATTAGCTGGGCAACAGAAATAAAGTACCCGCCCTATGGGGGAATATAGGCTTTACACATGGGAAGAGCAGCAAGGCCCTGAAAGAGCACACACAACTCTACCAATCCCTCAGGTTAAACAGAAACTATTGTTAGGCTAATTAAAATATTCATTTGTTACCAATTCTGTAAAAAAAAAATAATCAGTGCCAGGGCCATCACTGTGGGGTAGTGAGTAAAGCTTCCTGCTGCAGTGTGGGCATCTCACATGGACACCAAATTGAGTCCTACCTGCTCCACTTCTGATCTAGCTCTCTGCTATGGACTGGGAAAGCAGTGGATGAAAACCCAAGTCCTGGGACCAGCACTGTGGCACACTGGGTTAATCTTCCACCTGCAGGACTGGCATCCCACATGGGCACTGGTTCTAGTCCCAGTTGCTTCTCTTCCAGTACAGCTCTCTGCTGTGGCCCGGGAGGGCAGTGGAGAATGGCCCCGGTGCTTGGGCTCCTGCACCCATGTGGGAGACCAGAAAGGGTCACCTGGCTCCTGTCTTCAGGTTGGCGCAGCTCCAGCTATGGTGGCCATTTGCAGGGTGAACCAATGGAAGGAAGACCTTTCTCTTTGTCTCTCTCTCTCACGGTCTATAACCCTTCTGTGGTGACTGTTCCTCACCACTGCCGGAGAATTAGGCAGGCTGCCCACGGCTTGCCTTAACCGAGGAGGGGAAAGTGCGCCACCTGCCACTCAGCCTTCCCCAAACCCAGGGGACAATCAGGCGCGGTGTGGAGCCCAGTCGAAGCAGGGTCTCACTTTATTGTAAAAGAGAGGTTGTATAGGCAGGCGCCGTGGCTTACCAGGCTAATCCTCCACCTTGCGGCGCCAGCACACCAGCTTCTATTCCCGGTTGCCCCTCTTCCAGGCCAGCTCTCTGCTATGGCCCGGGAGGGCAGTGGAGGATGGCCCAAGTCCTTGGGCCCTGCACACGCATGGGAGACCAGGAGAAGCACCTGGCTCCTGGCTTCAGATCAGAGAGATGTGCTGGCCGCAGTGGCCACTGGAGGGTGAACCAACGGCAAAAAAGGAAGACCTTTCTCTCTGTCTCTCTCTCTCTCTCTCTCTCTCTCACTACCCACTCTGCCTGTCAAAAAAAAGAGAGGTGGTGTATATAGCTGAGGTACAGGTTGGATGGTACAGAGTGGATGAGGGCATGTGGGCAAGGGGTGGGGTGTTGTGATGCAAAAGGGCCTTAGCAACTCCTATTGTACCACCTTAATGATCCTTAGGGAGAAGCACCCTGGGGCTGGGGTGTTTGCTACCAGGGAATTGAAACTTAAAGACAGGTTTTCAAATTTGAGGCAGGCTCAGGAAGTTCCTCTAGGCCTTTCCGGATTCAGCTTCCCCCACACCCTACCTGTCAAATGAGGGGAGGGGAGGGGAGGGGAGGGAAGAGGAGGAGAGGGGAGAGAAGACCCAAGTCCTTGGGTCCCTTGCACCAACATGGGAGATTTGGAAAAAATCTCCAGGCTCCTGGCTTCAGATTGGCCCAGCCTCAGCCAATGAGGCCATTTGGGGAGTGATCAGCAGATGTAAAACCATCTCTCTTTCTGCCTCTGCCTCTCTGTAACAGCCTTTGAAATAAATAAATAAATAAATCATAAAAAAAGTCACTGCCTAAATAATTTATACTATTCATCAGGATTGTCCAATTAATTAGCAGTACACCAAAAAGAAACCTGTTTTCATTAGTATCTATATTACACAGAAAATTACTCAGGCAATACTAACTGTTTTCCTTGCAGCATCTCTCGTTTTTATGTATCTAAAATTCCATTAAAGTATACAGCTCAAAGTTAGTTTTTGGCCACAATTATATGTATAGGAAAAATCGACATAATATATCTATTACAGCTTTCTTTAACTGTTCAATGACACTCCTCTCTGTATACAAACCTTGATAGAATTCTTCTCCACAGGGACCCCTGACATTTTCCAGTTCACTTTTGTTCTAGCCCATGAGACAACAGTCAATATGATACCAACATAATTTGAAAAGTATTTTGCCTTTGGGAGTTTGCCTTCTTGTACAGTAATCATGTGGAGCAGCCTGAGACTTGCCTGTTGGACACATGGGGCCTAGGTCACAGGCTGCACAAACCAGACATTGGAAGCGTAGGCATCATGATACACTAGGTTAAGCTACTTCTCTGGACATACCACATTTATATCAGAGTGCTTGGTGTGTCTCCTGGCTATTTCAGACCTCCAAACCAACTTACTTCAAGTATTTTTTTAAGTTATTTTTTAAAGTTTTAGTTATTTATTTAAAATGCATAGTTACAGAGACACAGAGACAGAGAGAGAGGTCTTCCATTTGCTGGTTCACTCCCCAGGTGGCTGCAATGGCTAGAGCTACACTGATCCAAAACCAGGAGCCAGGGGCTTCTTCCAGGTCTCCCTCCCACACAGGCACAAGGGCCCAAGGCCATGGGCCATCTTCTACTTTCTCAGGCCATAACAGAGAGCTGGATTGGAAGCGGGCAGCCAGAACTCAATCTGATGCCCATATGGATTGCTGGCAATGCAGGTGGTGACTTTACTCATGACACCAACAGCACCGGCACCACAAGTGTTCTTTTGAGTCAACAGGTCATGGTGCAAAAACTTGGATTTTTGCCATCTGCATGGAAACCCACATGGAGTCCCTGCATCCTGGCTTTCATAGATAGCACCCTGGCTGTTGTGGGCTTTTGCAGAGTGATCAGGCAGCCTTGGTTGGCAGTGTTCATATTTTTAAATATTTCACTTTTCTAGATTTTTGAGTCCGTATTCTGAGTCCTATTGCTTCTTTATTACCAAGAATTCCAAGACCTAACTCAGCATGGGTGCTATGGATAGCATGATGTGAGAGTTAAGATGAGGTGAGAGAACTCCCAGCATTGTATCTAGTTAGCATACCTTAGAAATAGTGGCAGTCTGTAGAAGTTACAAATCTACCTACCAGAGTGGTGGGACATTTAGGGGATTTTAATGATTTCCCAAAATTTATTACAAGGAAAAATGGTAACATGGTTAAGGGCTTGCTTCCCATGATTCCTAACCATCTTCATCTTCCTGCACTACACACCCTCACCCATCACTCCCATCCATCCATGATCCATACCCACCCTGCCATGGCTTGCCTGGGCCACAGCTGGGTGCCCAGCCATGGCTGTGGGAGGGAGCTCCAATAGGAGAATAGCAGCTGTCCTAGGCACCTGATCACAGCTGGGGGAGGGACATGGATAGCAGAGCACCACCACTCCAGTGGGCCCGGTGGGTGCTTGCCTGTGCTAAGGGTGGAGACTAAGCCCCGACCTCCCTGTCCCCAGTTTTGGGCTTGCCAGAGTACACCTGTGAAATGCATGTCAGTAGAGAATTGTGGTTACCAACGAGTGAGGGGAGAAATGGTGGGGTAAGGACAAAGGAGATACATTGGTCATGGGGCACAAAGTTTCCAGTAGACAGGAGAAATGAGTCTACAGCTGTACTGCAAAGCATGGAAACTACAATGCTGTATTTCATATTTCAGCTTGTTAAGAGAGGCTTTTGAAAGTACTCACCATACAGTATAGGAGGTGATGAATGAGTTATTCTGATTAGACAATTCCAGAATTAACACTCATCAAATGATTGCGTTGTATTCCACAGGTATCTATAGCTATTTCTCAGTTGAATAGTTTAAAAAGGCAAGATTGGCTGGCGCCATGGCTTAACAGGCTAATCCTCCGCCTTGCAGAGCTGGCACACCGGCTTCTAGTCCTGGTTGGGGCACCGGATTCTGTCCCGGTTGCCCCTCTTCCAGGCCAGCTCTCTGCTATGGCCCAGGAAGGCAGTGGAGGATGGCCCAAGTCCTTGGGCCCTGCACCCGTATGGGAGACCAGGAGAAGCACCTGGCTCCTGGCTTCGGATCAGAGAGATGTGCTGGCTGCAGCGGCCATTGGAGGGTGAACCAACGGCAAAAAGGAAGACCTTTCTCTCTGTCTCTCCCTCTCTCACTATCCACACTGCTTGTCAAAAAAAAAAGAAAAGGCAAAAAGATTACCAGGCTACACTAAAAAAGCTAGGAACAATACAATGTGTATTAATATAAAGAGAAATGTTTAATGATTTCACAGTAGGACAAAAATGATTCTTGAAGATTTGTTAAATTGAAAGGCAGAGTTAGAGAGAAGAGATATAGATCTTCCATCCACTGGTTCACTCTCCAGATGGCCACAACAGACAGAGCTGTGCCAATCCAAAGCCAGGAAGCACAGGCTTATTCTGGGTCTCATATGTGGGTGCAGGTGTCCAAGTACTTGGGTCATCTTCTGCTGCTTTTCCAGGCACATTAGCCAGGAGCTGGATTGGAAATGGAGCAGCTGGGACTTGAACCTGGGCCTGTATGGGATGCCAGTGCTGTAAGCTGCAGTTTATCTTGGTTTAACACAGCAGTGCCCCCCCCCCCAAAAAAAAAAAAAAAACAGGTCAGGGATACAAAGAGTTCAAAAGCTGAATGATGAAAACAATACATATAGAAGGGGCTGGGGCCACGGCTTAGAGGGTAAAGCCACCCTTCTGCAGTGTTGGAATTCCACAAGGGCACCACTTCAAGTCCCACCTCCAGTGCTGGCATCCCATATGGGCACCGGTTTGAATCCCGATTGCTCCACTTCCAATCTAGTTCTGTTATGCCCTGGAAAAGCAGTAGAAGATGGCCCAAGTCTTTGGGCCCCTGCTCCTATGTGGGGGACCTGGAAGAAGCTCCTGGCTCTGGGTCGGCAGAGCTCTAGCTGTTGCAGCCAACTAGGGAGTGAACCATTGGATAGAAGACCTCCCCCTCTCTCTCTCTCTCTGCTTCTCTGTGCGTAACTGACTTTTAAATAGAAAAATAAATCCTTAAAAAACAAATGTGTAACTGTTCATATAGATAGGCTCAAAGGGATCACATAAACAAGATCAAGTGTCTACTAATAACAATAGATAGAATTAAAAAGGAGAGAATGATCCAACATGGAAAGCAGGCCACACAGCAGACTCATAGAATGACACATGCCCTAAACAGCACAATGACATCAGCATCTAGCTAAAAATCCCATGAGAGCATTTTAGGCATGGAAATCCAAGACAGTGTAGAAAAAAGAAAATCTACATAAATGATCTCTGTGAGTGAGACCCCAGTGGAAAGAAGAGGACATCAAAGGAGGTACCTTTTTCAGAAGGCTAGAGAGAACTTTCCACTTTTCTTATGGCCCTGTCTACATAGTAACAGAGTTTGTGGACTCAAAAGGCTTCTATAGCTTTGGCAGCTCATGACAAGAGCCTCAGGTGATCACTGACATCATAAATAAAAGTGTCAATTGTTAAATCAACAATAGGAGTCACTGTGTACTTACTCCCTATGTAGGACCTCTGTCCTTAATGAGTTGTGCTATGAGAATTAACAGTAAAACTCATCTTCAAAAGTACTTTAGACATTGTGTGTCTCTGCAAACTGTTGAAATCTTTACTTAGTACAGAGTTGGCCTTCTGTATATAAAGATAATTACAAATGAATCTTTATGAAGAATGGGCTAGCAGAGGGAGTAGAAGGTGGGACAGGAGTGGGGGTGCGAGGGTGGGAAGGGGGGAAGAACTGCTATATTCCTAAAGGTGTACCTATGAAATGTGTATTCATTAAATAAAAGCTTTCTAAAAGAAAAAGAAAGAGCCAAGAATGGGCCAAGTACCTGGAGCCCTTTCTATCCATGGTACAAACCCGGCTTGAGTTCTAAGTGCTAGGCCTTAGGCGAGTGGAGTCCAGGTATTGTGGTAGCTGGAGAAAGTCAGTTGATGGGAGAGAGAAGCACAGGGATCTCCTTTTTGCTCTGTCTCTTAGTTCCTCAAATAAAAAAAAAATTAAAAATTTACATCCCTGGAAACCAAAACCAGAAAGATATTGAAGAATTCTTCAAACTTGTAGTAAATAAGAATCATATTTCTAAATGGACAGTGACTTATTGAAGAAACCACATGGGAAATTCAGATGTAAGATGATTAGAATCAAAGTACAACACAAATTAATGGAATAAATGCAAAGCAAGGCTTAGGAGGAAATAGCTGTAAAGATCTATATTTCATAGTAAGATATGAAATCAATTATCTACAATTCTACCTTAAGAAACCAAAAAGCAAAATCAGAGAAAACTGGAGCCAAAAAAGGCAGAAGAAACAAAGAGTGAAGTGGAGTAGGGTGGAGAAAGGAATGTGTGGTGCTCCCCACTTTGTGTAAAAGACACAGTGCTGTGCTTCTGGCACATAGCAAGGAATGCTTCTCCCACCAAGAGCCTACAGCCTCTGCACCATGATATCAAGCTACCCTACCCAAATCTTATTTTTCAAATTAAGAAATCTTGAAAAACACAGATGTAAATAATCAAGCCCTCTTATTATCCTAGGCTTCTAATGTAAACATTTTAACATTTCTTATTAACATTTTTAACATTTATTTATTTATTTTAAAGGCAGAGTTACAGAGAGAGAAAACAAAGAGACCTTCCATCTGTTGGTTCACTTCCCCAATGGCCACCACTACAGGGATGGGCCAGGCTGAAGCCACAGACAGAAGCTTCATCCTTGTCTCCTACAGGGGTACAGAGACCCAAGGACTTAGGCCATCCTCTCCTGCTTTCCCAGGTGCATTAGCTAGGAGATGGATCAGAATCGGGCCACCCGGAATCAGACCAGTGCCCATATGGGTTGCTACTGTCACTGGCAGCAGCTTAACCTGCTATGCCACAATGTCATAAAGGTAAGCGTTTCTAACTCAGGCCACAGTAAAGGAGGAGAAAATAGCTTACAGGAGAGGACTAGAAATTTGAAAGCAGTCAATCAAATGGAAACAAAAAAAGCTGCACTTCAGAAGATGATTGAAAATGTTATTAGAGGTTGCCCTCATTGGGGCCTAAAATGTTAAATAAACCTCCCCCTTCAGTGCCGGCATCGCATATGGCCACTGATTCAAATCAAGTCCTGGCTGCTCCACTTCTGATCCAACTCTCTGGGGTGGTCTGGAAAAGCAGAAGATGGCTCAAGACCTTGGGCCTCTGCACCCATGTGAGAGACCCTGAAGAAGCTGCTGGCTACTGGTTTCGGATTGGCCCAGCTCAGGCCATTATGGCCATTTGGGGAGTGAACCAGTAGATGGAAAACCTCTCTACCCATGCCTCTCTGTAACACTGCTTTTCAAATAAATAAATAAATCATTTTAAAAAATAGAATAATGTCTTAACTAAGACATTAAAAACCCACAAATTTCACCAGTTCATTGAGTCTCCTATAATTACTTTTTTCTCTTTTTTTTCTCTTTTGATCTCCATTAGCAGTTTCACGATTCTGTTTTATTTTTCAGAATTCTAGAAATTCATGGTTACCCCATTGATCTTCCATAAGAAACCCATATTTATAATAATTTTTAATGGTCTTATGAATATAAATCTTCCCGGAGAAGAACTAGAACTGTGAATGACAAAGACAAATCATCACAATTGAAATGTTTAAAGTAATTTAGCAATTTAGCAAAGGAGATGCCCACAGGATTTGAAAAAGCACAGCAGTATTTTACAAACCAGTTCATCATTTCAGGCAATGATAGCACTGGAGCAATTTCAAAATTCTTCTAAAGTACCCAAGGAACCCCCCTCTGCTTTTTGAAGAACAGCAGCTTGTTAGATTTCACCATTGGACTTCTCCATGTTACCTAACCCCTGGGAAACTCACATCAATAGCATTTCTATATCAATGTAACAACTTGAAATTTATGATATTACAACTAGATAATACTTTTCAGGTAAAGGGAGCCTAATTAACCATCATCTCTGCAAGTTGAAAACTACATCTTTTGTTGATTCCCAGGGATCCACAAAGAAATCAAGGTCAAAGCAGTTTAGAACTTTGATTTTGAAAAAAATGTCAAAGATATCAAAAATTAAAAAATACTTGGTTAACATAGGATCTCTGATCATTTTATGAGACAATAATCATTCACTTATATAGAGTCAAATTATGTTTAAATATATTTATTACATATTAAGTATATTTAATATTTGATTAGTAGAAAGATACACTTAAAAGATATTAAAAATCAATTCTTAACATTCAGTTTTCTAAACCCAAAGATAGAAAATACATGAGATTATCTTGACAAAACACAAAATTTCTTTCCCTCATGTAATTAGCTACCAAAAGATGAAGAAAATCCTTTTGTACTGTGCTTCTTCTAATGGGAAGCTCCCCCAGATAACTTAGAAGTTAAACCTAGTGGAAAGATACCCCAACTTAGACATTGAAATAGTATGTGTGCAGGCTGTAAGCATTCAACCTTATAAAAGAATGAGAACACTTAGAAACAAGTACACCCGAGGCCGGTGCTATGGCACTGCAGGTAAAGCCACCACCTGCAGTGCCTGACTCCCATAGGACTGCTCTACTTCTGATCCAGCTCTCTGCTATGGCCTGGAAAAGCAGTAGATGGCCCGAGTACTTAGCCTCTCTGCACTAGTGTTGGAGACCCAAAAGATGTTCCTGGCTCCTGGCTTCAGACTGGCAGAACTCCAGCCATTGCAGCCTTTTGGGGAGTGAACCAGCACTCTCTCTGCCTCTCTGTAACTCTGCCTTTCAAATGAATATATAAATCTTTAACAAAAAAGACAATACCATATCTTAGAAACAAAAGCATAAAACTCCATAGAACAGTTTAAATACATCTAGAAAAGTCAAGTATAGGGGCCAGTGTTGTGGCATGTTGTGTAAAGCCAGCCCCTGTGACACAGGCATCCCATCCTACATGGGCACTTGTTCCAGTCCTGACTATTCCATTTCAGATCCAGATCCCTGCTAATGTGCCAAGGAACATAATGAAAAATGGCCAAGTCCTTGGGCCCCTGCCACTCAGGTGTGAGATCCAGAAGAAGCTCCTGGCCATTGTGGCTCAGCTCCAGCCATTGTGGCCATCTGGGGAATGAACCAGTAGACCAAAGATCTCTGTCTCTTCTCTCCCTCTGTGAACTCTGGCTTACAAATGAAAAAATCTTTAACAAAAAAAATTAGGTACTCTTAGTATCCTAGTCTCTAAGATAAAAATTTCTCTTTAAGATTTATTAATTACAAAGGTAGAGTTACAGAGAGAGAGAGAAAGATCTTCCATCTGCTAGTTCATTAGCTAAATGGCCACTACAACCAGAACTGGGCCCGGCAGAAGCCACTGCCAGGAGACTCATCCAGGTCTCCCACGTGGGTGCAGGGTCCCAAAGATTTGGGCCATCCTCTCCTGTGTGCCAGGTGGATTAGCTAGGAGATGAATCAGAAGTGGGCCACGAGGAATCAAACCAGTGCTCATATGGGTTGCTGCCATCACAGGCAGCATCTTAACCTGCTGTGCCACAATGTCAGCTGTAAGGACAAGCATTTTTAATGACAGGCCATAACTAAACAATAAAGGAGGAGAAAATAGCTTATAAGAGATGGCTAGTTGTTGGGAAGGAGTCAATCAAATGGAAATTTTAAAAAATTACAGTTGAGGAGATAGAGGGGCCAGGCACTGTAGCGTAGTAGGCTAATCCTAGAAAAGCAGTTGGTGGCTCACTTGGTTAACCCTCCACCTGCAGTGCTGGCAACCCGTATGGGTGCTGGGTATAGTCCCAGTTGCTCCTCTTCCAGTCCAGCTCTCTTCTGTGGCCCAGGAAGGCAGTGGAGGATGCCCCAAGTGCACGGACCCCTGCACCCACATGGGAGACCTGGGAGACAGGGAGGAAGCACCTGGCTCCTGGCTTCGGATCCACACAGCAACAGCCGTAGCAGCCATTTGGGGGTGAAGCAATGGAAGGAAGACCTTTCTGTCTCTCTCACTGTCTAACTCTGTCAAATAAATAAAAACAATAAAAAACAAGAAGATGCAGTTGACTAGATGGTTGAAAATGTTATTTAGAGGGGCATTGTAGGCTAATCTTAGGAAAGCAGTGCAAGATGTGCTTGAGCTTGGGGGATCTGCAAGAAGCTCCTGGCTCCTGTTCTGGATTGGCTCAGCCCCAGCCATTGTGGGTATTTGAAGAGTGAACTAGTAGATGGAAGACATTTCACTCTACCTCTCCCTCTCTTTCTCTCTCTCAAAATTTTTTAAAGTTATTAGACTGGGGCAGGCACTGTGGCATAGAAGGCTAAGCCTCCACCTCAGTGCCAGCACCTCATGTGGGTACCAGCTCAGCTGAACCCCAGCAGCTCAACTTCCAATCCAGCTCTTTACTAATGCACCTGGGCAAAGCAGAGAAATGTGGTACTTGAGCCCCTGAACCTGTATGGGAGACCCAGAAGAAGCTCCTGGCTCCTGCCTGACCCAACCCCCAGTCATTTGGGTAGTGTCATTGGATGGAAGATCTCTTTCTTTCCCTCTTTGTATCTCTGCCTTTCAAATAAATAAATGTGTTGTAGAAAGTTATTCGACTTTGAAATCAAATATGAAAAACCTCTTGCAAAAAATTATCATTAATATTTATATTTTTGTAAAAAAATTACTAACTTAATATAGGGTATAAATCCTGATTTTATTTATTTGAAAGAATTCCAAAAAAGACAATGAGAAAGTGATCATTGGGATCACTTCCCAACTGATTGCAGCCAGAGCTGGGACAGATTGAAGAAGCCGGAAGCCAGGGAAATCCATGTGGTTCTCCCACATGTGTGGCAGGGGTCCCAGCACTTGGGCCATCTTCTGCTATCCCAGGCACATTCACAGGGTGCTAGATTAGAAGTGCAGCAGTCTGGACTCAAAGAAGCACTCTTAAGGGGTGCAGGTATGATAGACTGCACTTAACCTACGATGCTGGCTGAACCTTGAACATTTTTAATGTCAGGGCTGGAATTGTGATGTTGTGGGTAAGGCCACCACCTGTGATGCTGGCATCCATAGGGTCACATGTCACAGCTGCTCTACTTCAGATCAAGCTCCCTGCTAATGGCCTGGGAAGAGCAGAGGAAAATGGCACAAGTGTTTAGGCCCCTGCTACTGATGTAGGAGGCCTGAATGGAGCTCCAGGCTCCTGCCTTCAGTCTGGCCCAGTGCTTGCTTGCTGCAGAGATCTGGGATTGAACCAGTAGGTTGACGATGTCTGTCCCACTCTCTAACTCAGCCTTTCAAATACATAAATAAAACTTTAAACAATTCTAAATTTTGGTAAGTTCATTTAGAATTCTTTTTATTGGGGCCAGCACTGTGGCATAGTAGGTTAAGCCTCCACCTGCAGTGCTGGCATTTCATAAGAGCACTGGTTCAAAATGCCCTAGAAAAGCAGTGGAGGATGGCACAAATCCTTTGGCCACTGCACCCATGTGGGAGACTTGGATGAGGGTCCTGGCTCTTGGCTTCAGATCAGCAAGATCCAGCCATTGTAGCCCTCTGGGGAGGGAACCTGTGGATGGAGGACCTCTCTCTCTCTCTCTCTCTCTGGGGAGGGAACCTGTGGATGGAGGACCTCTCTCTCTCTCTCTCTCTCTCTCTCTCTCTGTTATTCTGCTTTGCAAATACTTAAATAAATATTAAAAATATTTCTTATCCTTGATAACTTGATTTTTTTTTTACTTTGAACTTTTATTTGGCAAAGCAACACTGCATAAACTGTGCAGTAACAAATGACAGTTTACACAGAATGTTAAATTCATATACATTATCAGCAGCAAATTAGAAATAAACAAAAAACCACTAAGCTACAAATCCCCTATCACTTTTAGAGAGAATGAACAAACTCTGTCAGTTGTGTCCAATCTGAACAGCAGAGTCTATAGGACATCACCTGCCATCTTAAGTTTCAGGATTTACAGATGCCTAGTTGGAAGGTAACAAAGCAGTTGACTGTATCTACAACACGCTATTCTGTGACACCACCTCAAAAGCTTTAAAAAGAAAGCTCATCTCTACTTTCTTAGTAGCATCTAACAGATATCCAAATACCAAGAATCTTAACTTGTGAATGGTGGTGTTATCTGATACACAGAAGAAATTCAGAAATTCAGGTAATTCAGAATATCAGTAAATGGTTTTTGCTATAACAAAATGTGAAAACGAAAAGGGAAGGAAGATGGTTTTATTATGGTTACTCCTCCTTTTTAAAACTCCCAAAGAAAAATGAATAAAAGTTCTAATCAATTAAATAGAATTACTTCTTGCTGTTAGTAACCTCAGTTAACCCTATTGTTCCACAGTTGAAACCTGAAAAACTTACTTGAGCATTTAATTTGGAAAGCAACTCTAGTCCCAGTGATGGTACTGGACACCAACATACATAAAGATAACTATATCCTCATTACAGACTCAGTGGGCACTCTGCTCAGAAAACACCTTTTATTGCATTAATTCTTGTTCCTCACAGTCAATTTCATCAGAGGCATCTGTGGAAATTTACAATAGGTTTGTAAGAGATCAAGGAGCCAGGAAAGTGAGGGTTTAGTTCAGGTAGGAGAGAGGGGAAAAGTCTGGAAACCAGGGTAGTATCCATACCACTCAGAGAGCAGGCCAAAACCACATGCAGCAAGCACTTTGAGCTGCTCTCCACCGCTTATCACCAGCAGCAAAGCAGAGGCAGAGAGCGTTATTTAAGAAAGAGAGGTCAATGTGGGATCATACTGAGCACCAGGAACCAGCTACATGGAGGAGTATCTAGGCCTGGAAGCCTAGGGCGCGGGGCTACAGCAAGCCCCCTCCTGGCAAGAGGTCAGGGGAAAGAGAAGGGCCAGACACATCATGTCCTAGGAGTTTAACCCACTTCCAAAGGGGAGTGGTTAATTAACCTGATTGGCTGGTTGGCAGGCACCCAGATGTGGCCAGGTAGGGGGATGAGGTCACCCAGGGGCGTGGCAAAGGCGTGGTCTTCCAGCTCACAAACCTAATCAATTTTAAGCTGTATGCCTGCCTGCTTCAACTCTGACTTTCAAATGAAATAAATATTTTAAAAATCCACTTACCAGCCACCTTCTCTTAACTTTAACACATACACGGGCCATGCAGTATGACAACAGAACACCACTTTCTTCTTAGAAATAGGATGGTAACTGTAAGCTGCTCAATCAGCCGCAACGCAACTCAAGGTGCTTTTGGATGGAAATTAAATTGAACCACTCATATTTCACCACATGAGTACTCTTCCAAACCATATCCCAATCTTCCTCACAGAGGGGCTGAGGCAAAAATCTTGGAATCTTGTCTCCCACATGAAGCAGGCAAGCATACGGGTAAAGATAGATTAGGTTTGTGAGCTGGAAGACCACACCTCTGCCACGCCCCTGTGTGGCCTCAGGCCCCTACCTGATGCCTTTTGCCACGCCCCTGTGTGGCCTCATTCCCCTACCTGCCCACACCTGGGTGCCCACCAGCCAAGCAGGTTAATTAACCACTCCCCTTTGGAAGTGGGTTAAAAGCCCAGCCAGGGTGTGGCCCCGGCTGCTCTTCTTCCCTGGCCTCTTGCCAGGACAGGGCTTGCTGTAGCCCTGCACCTCCAGGGTGCATGGCCTTCTGGCCATGTGCTCTAGGCTTCCTGGCCTAGAGGCTCATCCATGTGGCTGGTTCCTGGTGCTTGGTATGAACCCTACTCACCTCTCTCCCTTAAATAGCTCTCACTCTCCTATGCATCTTTCTCACTAAATAAAAGCTTAAAACGTGCCATGCTGCCTCGTTTATCTGTACCGGTATTTAGAATTCTTCTCTAAATATTAGGCAAGAACCCTCTTGGGCTTATTAATATTGGGGATTTAGTCATAAGCCTGTGGTGAAATCGTATGGCACCCCAAATTCCGGTAGTACACGTGGCACCCCGGATAGCATTTCTAGGGAACTTTAAGGGGGGGCTACAATTTAGTGTGGATTTTATGGGGTCTTCTCCAGTTTCACACAAACCAGTACCACAAAAAATGACCTAAGCCAGGTCCCAATTCCATAAACCCAAAGAGCAGAGACAGAAATTTCAGTCTCAGAGCTGTTGACTCCGTACACAAATGGAAGCCATTGTGCTAGTAGGTAGCTAATGCGCAGCAGGAAGAGAAAGGACAGCTGCTGGATGTCCCCAGAGTCCCAACCACCACATTAGCTCACAAGCTGCTCTGGGGATGGAGTACAAGTGGCCACTGCCCTCCTTACCAGCGTGAGAGGGTCAGGCCACTTGAAGAATATACCCCAGACCTCTGGGCTAGCTCACCAATGTGGTTACCGAGGGAATAGTCCAGCTCTTGATGCTCGCCGCTTCAATTCACCAAAGATGAGGCATGGCCAGAGGTAAAGGTTTATTGCAAGAAGGCAGCAGCAGCCTTGGGGAAAGAAAAAGAAGTTTCTCTCAATCCAAACAGGTGCTTTTCTACCAAACCACCCAGTACAGAGGATTTTTTAAAGAGACAGGGTGGGCCGGCGCCATGGCTCAACAGGCTAATCCTCCTCCTAGCGGTGCCAGCACACTGGGTTCTAGTCCTGGTCGGGGCGCCAGATTCTGTCCCGGTTGCACCTCTTCCAGGCCAGCTTTCTGCTGTGGCCAGGGAGTGCAGTGGAGGATGGCCCAAGTGCTTGGGCCCTGCACCCCATGGGAGACCATGACCAGCATGGTGTGCTGGCCACAGCATGCCGGCTGCAGCGGCCATTGGAAGATGAACCACCGGCAAAGGAAGACCTTTCTGTCTCTCTCTCTCACTGTCCACTCTGCCTGTCAAAAAAAATAAATAAATAAAGAGACAGGGTAATTGGAGGGTGAGGATTCAAAGAAAACAGTCTATTCACTTGACAATTATGCAGATTTTCAGGCTTTGTTCTGAGGCACATCCCACCACCCAGTCAGAGGAGTCCTGGGTGTAACCCCAGGGGCTTTCTGCCTCAGTTGGGGGAGGGGGGAAGGGTTCTTTGTCAGTTGGGGCAACAGCCTGCCATTCCTAATCATCTCCTTTTTTCAGTGGGCTTTTGAAATTCTAGTGTCTTCATTAAGGTAAACATTTGAAAAGGAAAAATGCATTTATTGTGGTTACAGGAGTACCATTCTGTTGGAGGAGGGTATTTGGGGGCTTATAAAGAGGTCATAAGGCAGGGGGTGGCTGGTGTAAGGACTAGATGACCTAATGAGGAGTCCTTTTAAGAGTGGGCAAGACCTGTCTACTAGCAAGACAGTGAGTTTCTAGTTTTTTTTTTGTTTGTTTGTTTGTTTTTTGTTTTTTTGACAGGCAGAGTGGACAGTGAGAGAAAGAGACAGATAAAGGTCTTCCTTGGCCATTGGTTCACCCTCCAATGGCCGCCGTGGCTGGCGCACCGTCCTGATCTGAAGGCAGGAGCCAGGTGCTTCCCCTGGTCTCCCATGGGGTGCAGGGCCCAAGCACTTGGGCCATCCTCCACTGCCCTCCCTGGCCACAGCAGAAAGCTGGCCTGGAAGAGGTGCAACCGGGACAGAATCCAGTGCCCTGACCGGGACTAGAACCCGGTGTGCTGGTGCCGCAAGGCAGAGGATTAGCGTGTTGAGCCAAGGGGCCAGCCCAGTGAGTTTCTAGTTTTATCATGAGAATAGAAGGGAAGTTAACAATCCCACCCTTCTAACCTAGTTTTACCAAGAGAATTTGCCTATTGCATAGTTCCCAAGGTTTTTGGTTTTAACAAGAGCAGGCTAGACAAGATTATGATTCTGTCCTTCTGATGAGATTGTTAGCTGTTATTATTCTGCTCATCCAAATCGTGGTTAAAAAACTGCACTCCATTTTTCAGGTGTCCCTCTTTGGAGACCCCCTAGTGGCTGCTGTGGCAAGAGCTTTCTCATGTAAATAAATCTTGCTTTGCTCACTGCCTGTCCACATGGAAATTCCTTGTGAGACAGGCACCCCAGGCACCTTCCTTCATCACCATTTTCCCCCATTAATTTGGTGTGGTGATTCATGGCAGAGTTGCCAGTCTCTGGTTTCAGATGTCATGGCTTGTCGCTAGATCAATGACAGTGCTTAAGTTCTCTGATTCCTCCTGGTGGTCCTCAAACCTTCCAGCACCTGTGTCCTTCAGCTCTGTCTCAGCCTAACAGAGACCTGGGGCTCCCTTGCTCTCTTAAAAACCTACTGTAAATTTTGACAGATGCCCCTATGAAGTTGATTATGAGGAGGACTTAATAATAACTCGGATTTCTAAGGGTTGGGTGTCTACTTCTCACTGTTTCTACACACACACACACACACCCCACTCATGAACAAAATATTTCTCAGGTGCAAAATTAGGTAACGTTATCAGACTCAGTACCCTCCTTTGCACCAAGCAAACAGGTTTCTGCTGGTGTGCCTTTATTGGAGGGGCAGGGTTTTGTAGTGTAAAGTGCTGGGCTGCTTTCCCAGGCCTGCCTCTAAGGCTGCTGCATTCCTTCTGCAGAGCACATGTTTTGTTTCCCATGGCTGCTTTCACACACATAGGCTAATTTCTATCTTCCTGTCTAAAAATAGTATTAAGAGCATGAAAATCTTTTTTTTAAATTTATTTGACAGATAGAGTTAGTGAGAAAGACAGAGAGAAAGGTCTTCCTTCTGTTGGTTCACCCCCCGAAATGGCCGCTATGGCAGAAGCTACACCGATCCAAAGCTAGGAGCCTGGTGCTTCCTCCTGGTCTCCCATGTGGGTGCAGGGGCCCAAGCACCTGGACCATCCTCCATTGCCTTCCTGGGCCACAGCAGAGAGCTGGACTGGAAGAGGAGCTACCTGGACTAGAACCCAACACCCATATGAGATGCCCGCAGATGGAGGATTAGCCAAGTGAGCCATGGCACCGGCCCCATGAAAACCTTGAATAGAAGAATACCCTTAGAAACAAAAGCTGAAGGAATTGTCTGATTACATGAAAAAACTTAAACACATTAAGAAAAGACAGAAGAATCAAGTATCCTATAACCTAAGGCTTCTAAGATAAACAGTTTGAATGTCAGGTCACAGGAGTCAGAACTAAGGAGGAAGAAATACCTTACAGGAGATGCCTAGAAATTTGAAAAGAAAATCACCAATTAAGTAGAAACTACTAAAAGGAGAAACTGCATTAAAAATAGATTTCAAAATGAAACAGCAAGATTATTACAAATATGTATGTTACTGGAGGGAAGGCCATGGAAACTGTGGGTTCTTATCTTCACGCAAGAAAGAATTCAGGTGTGAGACAGAGGGCAGAGTGCTAAGGCTTTGTTGGGGACAGGGCATCCATCAGGATGGAAGGGACAGAAAGAGCGCCCAGTCGCTCAGACTGGGGAGAGTGAGGTTATGAAGTAGCACCTTGACAGTAGGGACTCCATTTTGGAGAACCTGAGACTCCATTCTGGGAAGGTGCCCCCCCACACCGTGAGACTCTGGTCTGAAACTATGATCTAAAACAGTTGAACAATAGCAGTCCACTACATCACACTTGGCAGAGCACAGAAACCCCCTACCATGATCGCTCAAGCTTGAAGTGAGTAGGCTACACCTGGGTTAATAATAAAAATGTAATTTGTCTATGTCCTACATATGATTAAACCAATACCTGGATTAATGTCAAGATTATAATTAAAATTGTTAAGATTGTAACTGGTATTGTCAAGATTATAATTGATACTAGTTTTGCATAGGTTTAAGTCAGCTTGACCCCAGTAACCGTGTATTCCCCCCCGATCCTAGCAACCATGTATTCCCCTCCCGATTTTGCAGTTTTTGCCTTTATAAACCTTTATAAACCTTTATAAACCCTACTCTCCTCCCCACCACTTCTCTCATCCCCTCGAACCCCATTCCTGTCCTGACTTCCTTGACTTTTCCTAACTACATTTCATCATCTCAGACACTCCTATTCCCAGAGCCCTGGATTGGGTCATTGGTGGTAGTGCTTCTAAAGCTCCCTCTTTTCCCACTGGATATGCAATAATTGAGGGGGCATCCTGATGTCACCTCCTCCTCTTCCCTGCATAGGGCCATAGAGGCCAGGCCCCTACCTCAAGGCACTACCTCCCAACAGGCCGAGTTATTAGCCTTGGTTCAAGCCTTCACCTTTGCCAAAGGAAAGACAGTCAATATATATACAGATTCCCGGTATGCCTATCATATCATGCACTCCAATGCCCAGATGTGGCAAGCCCAAGGGACCCCTATAATAAATGGCAAGCTGATTAAAGCTCTTCTTGATGCTGCCCAGTTGCCAACAAAAGCTGCTATTATTCACTGCAAAGGACACCAGAAAGGTAAACAATCCCTATCTGAAGCTAATAACAAGGCTGATCTGACAGCTAACACAGCGACCCTGAAGGAAGAAAAGAAATCTAAAATCTGTCCCTTTAATACTAGAAACTGCTTCACTTGTTTTCCTTTGGCTCCTTTTGTTATGCTTTCTCTGAACTGCTTTCTCTGAATAAAGAACCAAGAAAGTAACCTTAGTGTGACCCTCCCCTGTTCTCTCCCCTGCCCGGTTTCACTTGATTAATGCAGATGTAACAAGGGCTTGTACAACAGACTGCTTGTACCTGCTTTGTGCTACTAAGGAGTTATGGTTTATATTATCCCAAGATTTGGATTGCCTGCTTCCATCAGTCAGACAGTGGACCAGAGTTTACCTCTAAAATTACTCAAATAGTATCTGCCTCCCTTCATAGCTCATGGCATTTTCACATTCCCTATCGTCCCCCCTCCTCAGGCAAAGTAGAATGGATGAATGGAATTTTAGAACAGGCTCTAACTAAACTCTCCACCCAGGTTTACTTGGACTGGGTAAAACTCCTCCCTTTGGCTCTGTTAAGAATCAGATCTCTTCCCAAGAAGTCCTTAATGCTTAGCCCATTTGAAATTCCCTATGGAAGGCCTGTCCTTCTGTTACCGGAGAAATTGCAGGGTTCTTGTCTTCAGGCAAGAAAGAATTCAGGTGTGAGACAGAGAGTAGTGGGAGGTAAAATAGCAAGGTTTATTAGGAAGGGACATCTGTCGGGACGGATGGGCACCTCTCCTGACAGAGCCTGAGAGTCAGGGGAGGAGGAAGGAGGGAGGTTCCATGTTGAGTGGAGAGATTACACATGACCAGGCCAGGCGGGCGGCTCAGCAAAGATGCAGAGAGCTGGGGGTTTTTAAGGAGATGGGTCTTGCTTCCCCACCTCTGCTCCTCTTGGAACAAAGGGCTTTTTGGATGTAAATAGAAAAACTTCTCTTGAAGGTCTGAAACAAAGGACTTTATGGATGCAAATGTTAGCAGACAGGAGGAAGCCAGCAGGGTGTTTGAGATGCAGATACTGGGCTGCACCTGGGAGATTGTGGAAGCTTGTCAGGCAGAAGGGGTGGGAACCGCCACCTGGCAGGTTATCAGGTAGAAGGGGGCAGGGCAGGATGCGAACTCTGGGCTGCCCCTGAAACATTGTCATGATGACTTTGAGATGCAGATGCATCTCATGCTGGACATAGATGTCTTCTCTTTAGGCCTGTTACACACACATAAGCTCATAACTGACTTCTTACCTAACACTTCCACCCAGCTTCCCTCCTCTACAGAGCACTGAAGCTATTCCTCCTCCTCTGGCTTTCTCTCTTCTTACTGAAATGTGCTCTGACTTAGGGATGTATGCAGACACACACCTACCCAAACCACACTCTCTGCCTCCCGACTATATTCCTATCTTTCCACCTGGTGACTGGGTTTACCTAAAACAAAATGAGGCTGCTCTAAAAACAAAGTGGAGTGGGCCCTACCAGGTGATATTGACTACCCCCACCGCAGCCAAACTCAAAGGGCACCCTCCCTGGGTGCATTTTACTTCATTAAAACTAGTTACCTCTCCCTCATAAGAGTCCACCCCCACAGGACCCACCTCGCTCAGGTCGACATACTAACACGATGCATTTACAAGGTAACTCTGCCTCATTTTGGCCGTTGTTTCCACCATGGGCCATGGCTCTAGTGTCTCCTTTTGCCCTCATAATCATCGTGCTCCTATTTCTGCCATGCATAATTAATCCATTCCAAAGGTTCTTGCAGGAACAAATAACTGCTCTATCTCAAGCCAACTCACAGGAGCAATGCAAGACTGCTCTTCTCCAATCAATCTGATCCCAAGTATAGGTCACTGCTCAAGTCCTGGCTCCATGGCTAAGCCCCCTCTCAGCAGGAAGTAGCCAGACAGAAATTGGCACCCCTCTCCTTATCTGTACTCAGAGTCAGGATTGATGGAACAATGACAGAAGCCTCAGGTATTCTCCCTCATTGCCCACAATAGGTAAACACTGGAATGTATTCCTTGTCCTTGAAACTCAACTGGATTTCATACCCTATTGCCTTCATACTCCACTCCTTACAGCCACCTGAAAGACCAGCTGCTCTCAACACCTTCAGGAACACCAGTTCCAGGAATTCCCCTCTGCCTGCTGGCCCCTACCCAAAATATAAAAAGGCCCAGCCCCTGGGGTTGGGGCCTTCTGTCCCGTGCTCCACTAGTGTGCATGTGGGCAGTTGATCACCCACCTCTACAGACTTATTTTCTCTGAATAAGTTCAGTCTGGCTGTAAATTTGTACACTGCCCCCTCTCTATTCTGCACCTCTTTCCCTAACATTTTGGTGTCCTGTGTGGGGAAGCAAAAATCTGCAACTCTTTTCCTAACAATTACCAATGCTCAATTTTGAGAAACTCATTTAGAAGTAATTTCCTTCTAATCTCAGCCAAAGTAATCTCACACAAAATTATCTGCTACAAATCTTCTGTAACATTCTTATATTACCTAAGTCCGCTCATAACCAGCAGCCACAGGCTGAGAGCTGATGCAGGGAGACAGCCTCACACCCCTAGGAAGAGCTGTGCTAAGAGGACTGGCTTGTGGACTTGGTGACCTGCTTTCTAGCTGAGGGGAATTCTGTGATCCAGGAGGAGAAAGAAGGGACAGGGATCCCAAACTCACAGCTTCTCCCCCAATGCCGTGTATGAAGTCTGGATTCTCCCTGAGGACCCACGAACCCTAACCACACAATTTGGAAAAATACAGAGCTCTAGGGCTGAGCCAAAGTCACCACATTCAGGAATGAAACAAGATATTCAGGGTCCCATGCCAGCTGCCGTCTTGCAAGCCAGAAGCACCTGGCCCCCACACACTCACCTCATTCCAGATTCTGAGCTGCCCAGGCATCCTTCTGAGGGCTCTTGTACTGGGAGAAGTGCACAGAGAGGGAAGGGCTGAGCATCGTGGCACCTCCATGAGCATCAGACTGGAGAAGCTGTTTAGCAGCATACAGAAAGAGACCTCACTCCCATGAGTCTGATTGGACAGCTTGCTGAGCCAGTGAGCAGGCAGCACATCAGATGATGCAGCCAATCAGAGTCACACCTACCAGATTGCCCCGAGGGGTTGGGGGGAGGGGTGCAGTTCATCCAGGCTGTGGCTGGTGGGGGAAGTGAGGGTTGAGTCTTGGGCTCAGGTCTGGTGGTGCTCACGGGGGGCCTAGCTATCCTAAGAGCCAGGGCTGCTGTCACCTTCCTGCTGACCCAACCACACAAGATTGGAGACCCTCCCTCCACTGTCTGTGATCCTGCTGGGAGCTTAGGACCTGGAGCTTCCAATAACCTCCTTCACAAGGGATGCAAGTCACTCACAATTTACTGAATGTTGAGCTTTTCATCCTCTTCATGTTGTTGGCTTAATTTCCTTTTAGGTTTTCAATTTTTTTTTATGATTAAAAAATATTTGCTGGCTCCACAGCTCACTAGGCCTGCAGCACTGGTACTCCGGGTTCTAGTCCCAGTTGGGGCACTGGTTCTGTCCTGGTTGCTCCTCTTCCTGTCCAGCTCTCTGCTGTGGCCCAGGAAGGCAGTGGAGGATGGCCCAAGTGCTTGGGCCCTACACCCACATGGGAGACCAGGAGGAGGCACCTGGCTCCTAGCTTCAGATCAGCACAGCACACTGGCTATGGTGGCCATTTGGGGGGTGAACCAATGGAAGGAAGGCCTTTCTCTCTCTCTCTCTCTCACTAAGTCTGCCTGTCAAAAAAAAAAGAAAGAAAGAAAGAAAATATCTAAAGGTATTCTATAGAGGTTTTCTAGTCTGTATTGTATCCTTTAAAATGGCTTTCTATTTTTTCCTGCTGCTCCATGGGAAGCCAGTTGACCTATATTGATCTTGTACTCACTCATATCACTTAATTCTCTTAGCTTAAATTTTGTTTTGCATTGCCTCTGTAGATTGTAGAGTGATCCACATATATTGAAAATTTTGTTGCTTAAAAATTGAATCTGGGGCTGGCACCATGGTGCAGTGGGTTAATCCTCCACCTGTGGTGCCAGAATTCCATGTCCCGGCTGCTCCTCTTCCAGTCCAGCTCTCTGCTATGGCCTGGGAAAACAGTAGAAGATGGCCCAAGTGCTTGGGCCCCTGTACCCATGTGGGAGACCAGGAAGAAGCTCATGCTCCTGGTTTCAGATAAGCCCATCTCCAGCCATTGCAACCATTTGGGGAGTAAACCAATGGAAGGAAGAGTTTTCTCTCTGTCTCTTCCTCTCTCAGTCTGTAACTCTACCTCTCAAATAAATAAACCTTAAACATAAATTAATTAATCCTTTTACTTAATGCTTCCATTTTTTGTTTCACTTTCCTAACTACACTTCCAGTACAATGTTGGAGAACGAGAATTTAAGGAGTCAGCTTTGGGTAAACTCCCAGGAAAAGAGGTGTTTTGTTTTTTTTTTTTAAGATTTTATTTTATTTATTCCAAAGTCAGAGTTACACACACACACAGAGAAGTAGAGGCAGAGGGAGAGAGAAAGCGAGAGAGAGAGAGAGAGAGAGGTCTTCCATCTGCTGGTTCACTCCCTGGTTGGACTCAATGGCCAGAGCTATGTTGATCCAAAGCCAGGAGCCAGGAACTTCTGTGTCTCCTACATGAGGACAGAAGCTCAAGGGCTTGGGCCATCTTCCACTGCATTCCCAGGCAACAGCAGAGAGCTGAATCAGAAGTGGAGCAGCTGGGATTTCAACTGACACCCATATGGGATGCTGGTGCTGGCCCCAAGAGCTTTCAACGTCATGTTATTTATACTGGTTGCTATAGGTTCATCATAGACAATTTTAATTATAATAAAAAAATTCTGATATTTTACTTCTCTGCTTACAGGGTTTTTTTTTTTTTTTAAAGGCCAGATGCTGAATTTAATCAAATGCTTCCTAGCATTTAATTTAAATAATCACGTGATTTTTCTCCTTGAATTTTTATGATTTATTTGGAAGGCATACTGACAGAGAATTTGATCCATTGGTTCATGTCCCAAATGATCACAACAACCAAGCTAGGCTAAGCTGAAGCCAAAAGTCAGGAACACCAACTAGGTCTCACACATGAGTGTCAGAGACTCAAGTATTTGGGTCATTTTCTGCTTTCCTAGGTACAACAGCAGGGAACTGGGCAAAATGTCAATCATTCAGGATTCAAACCACTCTGATATGGGACTCCAACATCGCAACTGGCATCACAACTGGCATCACTGTGCCACAAGGGCAGCCATTGATTTTGAGTGTTTTTCTTTTTTAGGAAATAGCTTGATTGACCAGATTTGTATATACTTGAAAGGCAGTTATGAACACACACACACACACACAGAAAGAGAGAGAGGATGAATCTATCAGTGATGGCTAAGTCTGGGACAGGTTGAAGCAGGAGTCTTGACCTCCATCTGGGTCTCCACAAGGGTGCAGAGGGCCAAAGCCTTAGGTCATCTTTCACTGCATTCTCAGGCCTATTAGCAGGGAACTAGATCAGAAGTGCAGAAGGGGCTGGCGCTGTGGTGTAGCAGGTAAAACCACTGCCTGCAGTGCCAGCTTCCCAAATGGATTCCAGTTTGAGTTCCAGCTGCTCCATTACTGATCCAGCTCTCTGCTGAAGTCTGGGAAAGCAGTAGAAAGTGATCCAAGTCCTTGGGCCCCTGCACCCATGTGGGAGACCCAGAGAAAGCTCCTGGCTCCTGAATTAGCTCAGACCCAACCATTGCGGCCGTCTGGGGAGTGAACTAATGGATGGAAGACCTCTTTCTCTCTCTCTCTGACTCTGTCTCTCTGTAGCTCTGCCTTTCAAATAAATAAATACATCTTAAAAAATAAAGAAATACAGCAGTTAGTACACGAAGCCGTGCCCATGTAAGATGTCATCCTTGCAGGCAGTGGCCCCAAGAGATATTTTTAATAACTGTAATGCTTGATATCTTAAGACTATTTCAATAGGTAAACACACACATAAATGGCATGCATCCCAGGGTTCATCCTTACCGTTTGGGTAGGGGCTAAACACCAAGGACTCCTCAGCACCTCAACTCAGAACCACTCTCAGTGGGCTTATACATTACACTAAAGAATAAACTTGCGCCGGCGCCGCGGCTCACTAGGCTAATCCTCCGCCTTGCGGCGCCGGCACACCGGGTTCTAGTCCCGGTCGGGGCACCGATCCTGTCCCGGTTGCCCCTCTTCCAGGCCAGCTCTCTGCTGTGGCCAGGGAGTGCAGTGGAGGATGGCCCAAGTCCTTGGGCCCTGCACCCCATGGGAGACCAGGATAAGCACCTGGCTCCTGCCATCGGATCAGCGCGGTGCGCCGGCCGCAGCGCGCTACCGCGGCGGCCATTGGAGGGTGAACCAACGGCAAAAGGAAGACCTTTCTCTCTGTCTCTCTCTCACTATCCACTCTGCCTGTCAAAAAAAAAAAAAAATAAAAAAATAAAATAAAAAAAATAAAAAAAAAAAGAATAAACTTGCTTTAAGTGTTCCACAAATAAAAATCAACAAAATGTGGCAATTGAACTCTCTAGGGAGCAACAGTGATGATGCAGTAAAACTGCCATCCAGTGAAGTATTGGCGCCTGTCTGTGGGGTCTTGTACCTACTCATGTGGGTTAAGGGAGCACAGGGAGGCTGAGGAGACTTCAGCTGACAAAACCTGTCCTTTGGAGGTTCAGAAAAGGGAGCAGCAGCATCTTTCTGTAACTTGGGGTCCCAGCAGGGAAATCTTGTGATGTTTCCTCCCAGTAGCCCAGGGGCTGCTTCTCTCCTCCAGAGTCAGGCCCCAGACTCCAGGTCTCTACAACATTTAAATGTTCTTTTGCACCCCCAGCCAGTGCTGAAGTCTTCTATGACCCCTTGCTAGCTGACAGCAGCTGTCATTTCAGCATCCCTTGTGACCTGGAGGATGGATGGGCTCTTGTGGCAACAGTGTCCTGTTCAAAACTGAATCTCAGAGGAAACAGGTTTGGAGGAGTGGTATCTCGGTTTCAGAATATGAGGAACACTGTCAACATGTTAAGGTACTGTAGTGTCTGACACATATAACACCCCTTGACAAATACTTGCTATCCAAGGAGAACTCTCGAAACTTCTGGGGGGTGGGAGAATGCTGTTGTGGCATAGTGGGTTAAGCCACTTCCTGTGATGCCAGCATTCCCATGTGGGTGCCAATTTGAGTCTTGGATGCTCCATTCTGATTCAGCTCCATGCTAGTGTGGCGTGTGGGAGATCTGGATGAAGCTCCTTGTTCGGGCTTCAGTTTGGCCCAATCCTGGATTTTGCAGGGATTTGTGGAGTGAACCAGTGCAAGGAAGGTCTCTCTCTGTCTCATCTCTCTCTCTCTCTCTCTCTCTCTCTCTCTCTCTCTCTGTAACTCTGTGTTTCAAATAAGTAAATTTTTAAAAAGGACATTTAAAAAAACCTGCCAAATATTCTACATGCTGGGCACAGGCCCAGCTCCCAATGTCTTGGTTCCCCTTCATTGTAGCATTGTTATCACACCATTGCATTTGTTAGCTAGATGATTTCACAGACACAATCAGGAAGATACAGATTTCATTTAAAAAAATATTTATTTATGTATTTATTTGAAAGGCAGAATGGCTGGCATTGTGGAGTAATGGGGAAAGCCACTGCCTGTGATGCTGGCATGCCATATGTTTATGTTCTGGCTGCTCCATTCCAATCCAGCTCCCTGCTAATTGTCTGGAAAAAGCAACAGAGGATGGCACAAGTGTTTGAGCCCCAACCACTCACATGGAGACTAGACGAATCTCCAAACTCATGGCTTTAGCCTGAACCAGCACCAGCCATTGTAGCCATCTGGAGGGAGGGAACAAGCAGATGGAAGATTTCTCCCTCTGTATCTCTCCCTCTCTCTGTGGAACTCTGACTTTCAAAAGAAACAAATAAATATTTTAAAAATTAAAAAAGGGTGAGTGATACAGAAGGAGAGAGACAGAGAGATATAGTTGAGAGAGAGAGAGAGAGAGAGAGAGAGAGATCTTCAATCTACTAATCTACTATTCAAATGGCCACAGTATCTGAGGCTGAGCTAGGACAAATCCAGGAGCCTGCAACTCCATTCAGGTCTCCCATGTGAGTGTAGGGGCCAAAGTACTTAGGTGATGACTCCAGTGCTTTCCCACATGTATTAACAGGGAGTTGGATTGGAAGAAGAGAAATAAGGACTCAAATGAATGCTCATACAAGATGCTGGTATTGCAGGTTGTGGCTGAACATTTGCACCACAGTGCTGAACATGGTTTTCACAGATTTCTGTTGGTCACTGTGGATGTCACGTAGAAAGCATATTTTCTTGGAAGCAAGCAGTTAGACGGTTGCTCCAAAGACACCATGCTAATCTGTCATACAGATCTACATGTACTAGAAATCTCACATTGAGTATGCACACTGTCACCAAATGTCAGACAATAGTAACATTTACTATGACAGTTTAGAGTGTGAACCAAACTTTGAAAAGTTGGTGGATGTTGGTGAAGCATGAAGACCTGCATAGTAGACATTCCTGTAATTTCAGTAGTTGTCTAAGAAAGATACTTGCTTACAACAGCTTGAATTAGAGCATCTCCCTGAGTCTTATCCTTCTGTTGAAAGGATTCTGGGATGCAGCATTGACATCATTGCTGAGGGTTTGCAATATGCTTAGTGTCTTGATCTATAAATATGCGCATCTCCGCTGAATGGTGTGTGACTTGTCTGTGGGCTTTTTGTTGGGTCAGTCCATGTTGGGCTGTTTTGTTGCACTGGAGCTTACCCATGTCATGCAAAAGCTGGACGTGATAAGTGATATCACATGGAGGCTGCTAAAGTAGCATGTGTGGCACTTTTCCTGCATCAAGTCAAAAGCCTATGCCCTCATTTACACCATGAGGAGAGTTAGAGACAGTGGGAGGATGTTAATAGGTGAGAAAACAAGAGCCCTGGGAACAGACCATCCAGAGAGGGGAGCACAAGAAGGAGACTAATATGTGAAAGAGCCTGAGACACTGGAACATTTGGAAGAAAAGACAAGCAAAGAAACAACCTGAGATGTGTTAAATATCCTCCAAGAACAAATCTGACTGAAACCTACATTTGTTCTCCGGAAAATAGACTTTTCTTCACCTTCCACTGCAGTTTAGCTCACAGGTTCCAGTGCAAATCTACAATAGGAAATAATCATCGAGAACATGAACATAAAACTCACTTGCTGGGACTGGCATTGTGGTACAGCACATTAAACTATCACTTATGATGCCTGCATCCCCTATCAGAGTGCCAACTTGAATTCTAGCTGTGTTCTTTCTGATCCAATCTCCTAACCTGTGCCTAGGAATTCGCAGATAATGGCCTGATTACTTGACTCCTTGCCACCCACATGAAATACTCAGATGGGGTTCTTGACTTCTGGCTTCAGTCTGGCCCAGGTTCAACTGTTGAAGCCATTTAGGAGAGGGAACCAGTGAATGGAAATCTCTCTCTTTATCCCTCCCCTGTGTATGTGTATCTCCCTTCTCACTCTGCCTTTCAGCAAAATAAATGAATCTCTAAAATATCTCCCTTCAGGATCAAGCATCTGGGGGATATTACACTTTAGGAAGAAGTGGATTGATTTGTTCAGAGTACTCAAAGCAGTTTCTTTTTTTTCTTTTTTGACAGGCAGAGTGGACAGTGAGAGAAAGAGACAGAGAGAAAGGTCTTCCTTTGCCATTGGTTCACCCTCCAATGGCTGCTGTGGCTGGTGCACCACGCCTACTCAAAGGCAGGAGCCAGGTGCTTATGCTGGTCTCCCATGGGGTGCAGGGCCCAAGCACTTGGGCCATCCTCCACTGTACTCCCTGGCCACAGCAGAGAGCTGGCCTGGAAGAGGGGCAACCAGGACAGTATCCGGTGCCCTGAACAGGACTAGAACCCAGTGTGCCGGCACTGCAAGGTGGAGGATTAGCCTATTGAGCTGCGGTGCCGACCCTCAAAGCAGTTTCTTTATATCCCCATTCTTTGTACATACTTATGTTTTTATAGTACTTATTATAGCATCAGTGTGAATTTTCATTCATTTTCTCAAATCTAGTGTGTGACCTATTAAAAAGCAGCCTTCCTGATTGTGTGTCTTTTTGCTGCTCCATCCCAAATACTTAGAATAGTGTCTAGTGACTGACATGTGAAGATCATTTGTTGAATGAACAAACTGAACTATTTACTAAATGTTAATGAAGGAGCTTATGTGCAATCATTCCATTTATAAAATAAAGCTCAGCTGACTATGAAATGTTTATATTGTATAGAAAATATATATGAATTTGCAATCTGCCTTTGAACTCAGTCATAAGCATCAGCATCCTGGTCTCCTTAATTTGTTGTGGGCAGTAAGAAGACTTCTGCCTGCTCTGTTTAAAGATCCCCATGGTTCTCAGTGTTCAGAGAGCTTTTCTGCTGGTGACCTTCCATGTCCACCTGGTTTCTCTTTGTACCAAGCCTGGACTTGAGGATTGTGATTGTGGCTATGGATCCCAGGTCAAAACTCAAAATGTACCCACTGAAATATTCTCTGATTTCCTTTTTGATTTCCTCTTCAAGCCAATGGCTGTTTGACACTGTGTGGATTGACATCCACATATGTGTGACTTTTCCCATTTTTCTGGAATTGATTTCTGTTTTTATTCTATTAGAGTTATGAAAGACAATGATATGACTCCAATTTTCTAAATGTTGTTGATGCATATTTTCTGAATTAACAGATGATCCCACCTGGAGACTTTAGACAGCTGTTGAGAAGAACACATGTTCTGCCTCTGCCAGGTAGAATGCTCTCTGTGTAACTGTTAGGAAAAGTTGATTTATAATATTGTTCAAATCTACCATTCTTTACTGATTTCCCACCTAGGTATTCTATTCTGTGTTGAAAGTGGAGTATTGATATGTTCTGCTTGTTCCCTTGCTGTTTATCTCTTCAGAGCTGTCAACATTTGCTTATATATTCTGATGATCTGAGGTTGGGTATGCATGTTGTTCAACCTAGAAAAGTACACAGAGGAACACGCAAGAATATCAAGAATAATATGGAAACAAAATGAGGAATTCAAAAAACACATAGAACAATGAAGAAGAATCAATCGATTTTCAAGATGTAGAAAATGGTGAATAAAAAGAAAAAAATCAAATAGAAAACTTTTACTCCAAGGAACACAACAGAAGAAATATTTTGTTATGCAGAAATGGGGTTGGACTTGTATGATCCTCCAGCTTTGATGCATTTCCCTGGCACAAATCCATGTCTTCTACTGAGAGCATCATTCCAGGACTTCTTCAGGGAGGGATCCATCCCACCTGTCAGTGCAAGTGGTAAGTGAGGATAGAACTAGCTCCTGCTGCAGGGGCAAGGGTCATGCTTGTTCTTCCTGCTGTGGCATTGTTGGTGCATGAGGAGTTGGGGCTCAGGGGTGCACATTTTAGGAGGGAATGTATAGGGCCCAGGATTTAGCCCTGGCTATGGACATCTCTGTGTTCAGCTCAAGGCACACCTGCTTCCACCTAAGTGTAAGATGCCCAGTGGTGACCACATTATGTTTCCCTCAAACACAGCCAGGAGGGAGGGAACCCAGGCCACACCCACACAGAACATGGCTTCTGCACTCTGTCATCAGTGTCTTTAGTGAGAGAGGATTGCATCTGATTCTTATTTCAAAAAAAAATGACATAGCAACTCAGCAAAATGGAATCAGGGATGTTACTATTTTGAAAATGGGCAAATATAAGCGATTATACAAAATTAATAAGTATTAACTGCACTTCTGAGAAAGCATAACATTAACTTTTATGAGATGTGTATTTGGCCACTTTTCAAATCAACTTTTTTTTTAAAAGAGCTGTGTTGTTTATTTGAAAGGCAGAGTTAGAGAAAGAGAGGTAGACAGAAAGAGATCTTCATCTGCTGGTTCACTCCCCAAATGCCCAGAGTGGGCTGAGCTAGGCCAATCTGAATCCAGGAGCCAGGGGTTTCTTCCAGGTCCCCCATGTGGGTGAAGGGGCCCAAGTATTTGGGCCATCTTCCTCTGCTTTCCCAGGCACATTAGCAGAGAGTTGGATGCGAAGTGGAGCACCCAGGACTTGAACCGGCACCCTTGTGGGATGCTGACATTGCAGGCCAGGGCTTTAACCTGTTGTGCCACAGCTCTAGCCCCCATTTGACCACTTTTAAAATGTACTGTTAGTGTGGTCCTGACCAAAAAAAAAATATAGCTGATGAATTTTATCATCTTAAGTATTTCTGAGTGTATGGTTGAGTAGTATTGAGCATATGCACATTGCTGTGGGACCAATATTCAGAACTGTTTTTCCTTATGAGACTGAAACTCTCTACCCATTGAATGAAAGTTTTTTTTATCATTTCACCACCTCCAGATCCCAGCAATTGCCATTCTACTTGCCATTGCCCAGACTATGGAGTCTTTAGGAGGTATGGTGATATTTCAGGGTCACATAACTGAGAGGGTAGAGGGACCCTCCTGGATCTCAGTTTGTCTCTGCAAAGCTGGGTTCGGATTATACCTGGAAACTCCCTGGGGTTTTCAGATTGGGCAATGTGGCATATATGTGTGTGACTATGGACATGGCATGAGGCAGATGGAGGATGAGACTTTGGAGAGGTCTTTTCTGCTGAGGAATCCCATGAAAGAGGATCCCAAGAAATGAAATCAATTTCTTGAGGAAAGTCTACAATAGGACCTGGAACTCAGGGTGTCTAAGCTTTCTTCGCTGAAGCCCCACTAGAGAAAGCCATCTGTTCTGCTGCTTTGTCCTGACTTTCCAGGGGCCCAGACTCAAGATTTCCTGGATGTGAATACTTTATAACTGAGATATTGACTCAGCTCTTGCTATTGACACCTCGGGCATTTGGGCAGGAAGCATCCCATGGTGACATGGGTTGTCCCGAAGAAGGAAACTCTAGGCAAGGTCACCACTCTGATCCCATTTGGGCATTGCAACACTACTTCCCCTTTTGTGGGTATTTTTTGGGAGCCTCATGTAGGGTGTCCTGTCCCATCTAGGAACAATTTATTGGAAGAATTAAAATCTGGGTCAGCCTGTTAGGCCTGCAATCTAGGTCATGACGGCAGAATGGGAAGAGGAATGTTGTGCTGGCACTCATGTTTTATGTGAATCCTAAGCTAGAGAAATGTTCACACAGAAATCTCTGCTCCACCTTGCTAACAGAAAGTTACCTGGAACAGAAAGAGTATTAATAGCCAGATGGGGTTAGGATACCTCCAGACCTGGCTTTAGAACCACTGCAGGAAGTTGAAAATGTATTTAACGGAGTCATACACTTCTCCCTGGGTGATGGGCAATTTCACCACACTGACAATGAAGCCCAATGCTGATTCACCTTGAGTGCAAATGCAGAGGGATCTTCATAACCATGGCCAGTAATGGCCAATAAGACCTCCTGCTCCTGTTCTTTAAAAACAAACAAACAAAAAACCCAGGTGCATAATTTGATGAAGATAGAAAGATTTTCAGCTACATGTCCAGTGTCGGTGGTAATGTAAAATGATGCAACCACCACAGAAAACAGTTTGTTCTTCATTACATTGAAAATAAAATTTTTATATGATCTGATAATCTCAGTTCTGATTATATATCTAAAGTTATTTAAAGTTCAATATAAATAAGGTATTAGCACTATTTGCCACAGCATAATTCACTGTAGCCAAGACTTCTAGTGTGGCCTGCACTCAACAGTGGAAAGTTATGCAGGCACAGAAGAAAAGAAAATTCTATGCCATGGATGAACAGTGAGGTTATTTTCCTAAGTGAAATTAGCCACAACTATCAGTCCCCCAAGGACAAGGTTTCCAACATATGAAGTATTTAAAGTAGTCAGAGAGGCCAGTGCTGTAGTGCAGTAGTTTAAAGCCCCACCTGCAGTGTCGGCAATCCATATGGGTGCCTATTCAATTCCTGGCTATTCCACTTCTGACCCAGCTCTCTGTTATGGCCTGGGGAAGCAGTAGAAGATGGCCCAAGTCCTTGGTCCCCTGCACCTGTGTGGGAGATCTGGAAGAAGCTTCCAGAGCTCCTGGCTCCTGGCTTCAGATTGGCTCAGCTCTAGCTGTTGTGGTCATTTGGGGAGTGAACCAGTGGATGGAAGATCGCTCTCTGGCTCCACCTCTCTCTGTAACTCTTTCAATTAAATAAAATAAATCTTTTTTAAAAAATAGAATATGAGAAGCATAAAGTAGAAGGGTAGTTATGGATGGTGGGGGGGTATGCTATTCAGTAGAAATGGAATTTTTAGATGAAAAAATCCTAGAGATCTGGTGTGTGTGTGTAGACACATGGACATGTCACTTACCTTAGAGTGACATCTGTGCTTGTGAGATACAGTACTCAAGCCCTCTTCTACCTGACCTTGTATAAGAAAAGGGCTCCCCCTCTTGGTCTTTGGTCACTCTTCAGGTGCTTGTGAGTAGGATTGGTGGCAAGCTATTCCAAAATATGTGGAGATTCATGATTAGAGTCATCTAGGAATACTGGGAAAGACTGCAATGCAATATCTCCTCTCTCCCCAGCTTGGTCTCCTTAGTTTCTACACTGTATTTTGGTGAGAATACAAGAAGATACACCAATCTCTGATGAGTTTATGACAATACAATTGAAATAGAATCCTATGAATGGATCTTCCTTTACAGAAAAGTCTCATCTTGGCCTGAGACTTCTAAATGCATCCAACAATATTAGTTCCAGTTTTATTTATTTTATTTTATTTGTTTAAAGATTTATTGACTTATTTGAAAATCAGAGTTACATAGAGAGGCAGAGAGAGAGACAGAGAGACAGAGAGAGAGGTCTTCCTCTGATGGTTTCCTCCCCTATTGGCTGCGACAGCCAGAACTGAACCAATCTGAAGCCAGGAGCTAGGAGCTTCTTTCAGTTCTCCTACATGGGTGCAGGGGCTCAAGGACTTGGGCCATCTTCCACTGCCTTCCCATGCCACAGCAGAAAGCTGGACTGGAAGAGGAGCAACCAGGACAGAATCCAGCACCCCAACCAGGACTAGAACCTGGGGTGCCAGCGCCGCAGGTGGAAGATTAACCAAATGAGCTGTGGTGCTGGCCTCCCAGGCAGGTTTGTAAAGATGGCCAAATGTGACTGTGGAGAATAAGATTTCTGCCAAAGCAAAGACATTTTCTTCCTAGTACACAGTGTGTGGCTGCTAAACATGTTCGAGAGAATCCTTGGAGTTAGATGAACACATGCATGAGCTGTACAATATGTGGTTGTAATCCTTTTTATTTTAATTATTTTTTTTTCTCACAGACATAGTGAAAGAGAGAGACAGGGAGAAAGGTCTTCCTTCCATTGGTTCACACCCAAATAGCTGCTGTGGCTGGTGCTGCAAAGATCCTAAGCCAGGAGCCAGGTGCATCCTTCTGGTCTCCCATGGGTGCAGGGCCCAAGTACTTGGGCCATCCTCCACTACACTCATGGAACACAGCAGAAAGCTGGACTACAGGAGGAGCAACCAGGACAGAATCTGGCCACAGACATGGACTAGAACCCATGGTGCCAGCGCTACAGGTGCCTCCTCTGGCAGTTAACCGAAGGGTTGGCACCAGCTGCGCCTCAGCAGCCAGCCTCCCTCCCTCCCTCCCTCCCTGCCTCCCTCTGGTCGGGCACTGCAAGTCTAATACTTGCAGTGGCTTGTCGGGCGGGTCCGACGCACGGTGGGTGAGTGGGGAGGGCTGCTGCTGGCACACACCCACTCCTGAAGCCCACTGGGGTACGGTCCAAGGGCGAAGAGCTCGGAGCTCGGGCACGGGGGCTGTCCCAGCAGGGCCTCCCGAGGGTGGACCGATACGCCCCAGGGGCCTTCCAGTGTTGCCTAAAGGCCCGGGGGGGCTCACCCTCTTGCGTGCCCCAGCACCTGCTGGGTTCCTGCCACCACCCTTGGGCCGGGATGAGGTGCCACCTTGTGCGTGGAAGCCCCACCCACAGGCAAGAAGCCCACAAGACCCGCGGGCGCGCCCGAACCTGCAGCCCCGCTACAGCCCCAGGGAACGGGATGTCTGAGTGGGCAGCCCCCACTGCCCAAGCCTCCGCTGCCAGTTCCCCGAAGGGCTGGTGGCGGCTGCGCCTCAGCAGCCAGACTCCCTCCCTCCATCCCTCCCTCCCTGCCTCCCTCTGGTCGGGCACTGCAAGTCTAATACTTGCAGTGGCTTGTCGGGCGGGTCCGACGCACGGTGGGTGAGTGGGGAGGGCTGCTGCTGGCACACACCCACTCCTGAAGCCCACTGGGGTACGGTCCAAGGGCGAAGAGCTCGGAGCTCGGGCACGGGGGCTGTCCCAGCAGGGCATCCCGAGGGTGGACCGATACGCCCCAGGGGCCTTCCAGTGTTGCCTAAAGGCCCGGGGGGGCTCACCCTCTTGCGTGCCCCAGCACCTGCTGGGTTCCTGCCACCACCCTTGGGCCGGGATGAGGTGCCACCTTGTGCGTGGAAGCCCCACCCACAGGCAAGAAGCCCACAAGACCCTCGGGCGCGCCCGAACCTGCAGCCCCGCTACAGCCCCAGGGAACGGGATGTCTGAGTGGGCAGCCCCCACTGCCCAAGCCTCCGCTGCCAGTTCCCCGAAGGGCTGGTGGCGGCTGCGCCTCAGCAGCCAGACTCCCTCCCTCCCGCCCTCCCTCCCTCCCTGCCTCCCTCTGGTCGGGCACTGCAAGCCACACAGCCACTTGTGTCCCCTGTGTCCTCCCTGGAGGCCGCAGCACGTTTTGGGTTTTGGCGCGGACGGGCCCCTCTCGGCTTCCGTAGTCCATTTGCCCTGGAGCCTGCCAGACCCCTGGCCCCAGAGGCGGGCCCTGCTAAGTCCCCGAGCGCCTCCTGAGTTCCTGCCACCACCCTTGGGCCGGGATGAGGTGCCACCTTGTGCGTAGAAGCCCTGCACACAGGCAAGAAGCCCCCCAGGCCCGTGGGCGCGCCCGACCCTGGAGCCCCCTGGCTGGCTGCAGCCACAGGGAACGGGGGTTCTGAGTTGGCAGCCCCCATTCCCGAAGCATCCACGGGCAGTTCCCCGAGGGCTGACACCGGCTGCGCCTCAGCAGCCGGACAACCTCCCTCCCTCTGGTCGGGCACTGCAAGCCACACAGCCACTTGTGTCCCCTGTGTCCCTGGAGGCCGCAGCGCGTTTTGGGTTTTGGCGCGGACGGGCCCCTCTCGGCTTCCGTAGTCCATTTGCCCCCGGAGCCTGCCTGACCCCTGGCCCCAGGGGCGGGCCCTGCTGAGTCCCCGAGCGCCTCCTGGGTTCCTGCCACCACCCTTGGGCCGGGATGAGGTGCCACCTTGTGCGTAGAAGCCCTGCACACAGGCAAGAAGCCCCCAAGGCCCGCGGGCGCGCCCGACCCTGGAGCCCCCTGGCTGGCTGCAGCCACAGGGAACGGGGGTTCTGAGTTGGCAGCCCCCATTCCCGAAGCATCCACGGGCAGTTCCCCGAAGGGCTGACACCGGCTGCGCCTCAGCAGCCAGACAACCTCCCTCCCTCTGGTCGAGCACTGCAAGCCACACAGCCACTTGTGTCCCCTGTGTCCCTGGAGGCCGCAGCGCGTTTTGGGTTTTGGCGCGGACGGGCCCCTCTCGGCTTCCGTAGTCCATTTGCCCCGGAGCCTGCCAGACCCCTGGCCCCAGGGGCGGGCCCTGCTGAGTCCCCGAACGCCTCCTGGGTTCCTGCCACCACCCTTGGGCCGGGATGAGGTGCCACCTTGTGCGTAGAAGCCCTGCACACAGGCAAGAAGTCCCCCAGGCCCGCGGGCGCGCCCGGCCCTGGAGCCCCCTGGCTGGCTGCAGCCACAGGGAACGGGGGTTCTGAGTTGGCAGCCCCCATTCCCGAAGCATCCACGGGCAGTTCCCCGAAGGGCTGACACCGGCTGTGCCTCTGCAGCCAGACAACCTCCCTCCCTCTGGTCGGGCACTGCAAGCCACACAGCCACTTGTGTCCCCTGTGTCCCTGGAGGCCGCAGCGCGTTTTGGGTTTTGGCGCGGACGGGCCCCTCTCGGCTTCCGTAGTCCATTTGCCCCCGGAGCCTGCCAGACCCCTGGCCCCAGGGGCGGGCCCTGCTGAGTCCCCGAGTGCCTCCTGGGTTCCTGCCACCACCCTTGGGCCGGGATGAGGTGCCACCTTGTGCGTAGAAGCCCTGCACACAGGCAAGAAGCCCCCCAGGCCCGTGGGCGCGCCCGACCCTGGAGCCCCCTGGCTGGCTGCAGCCACAGGGAACGGGGGTTCTGAGTTGGCAGCCCCCATTCCCGAAGCATCCACGGGCAGTTCCCCGAAGGGCTGACACCGGCTGCGCCTCAGCAGCCAGACAACCTCCCTCCCTCTGGTCGGGCACTGCAAGCCACACAGCCACTTGTGTCCCCTTTGTCCCTGGAGGCCGCAGCGCGTTTTGGGTTTTGGCGCGGACGGGCCCCTCTCGGCTTCCGTAGTCCATTTGCCCCGGAGCCTGCCAGACCCCTGGCCCCAGAGGTGGGCCCTGCTGAGTCCCCGAGCGCCTCCTGAGTTTCTGCCACCACCCTTGGGCCGGGATGAGGTGCCACCTTGTGCGTAGAAGCCCTGCACACAGGCAAGAAGCCCCCCAGGCCCGCGGGCGCGCCCTAACCTGGAGCCCCCTGGCTGGCTGCAGCCACAGGGAACGGGGGTTCTGAGTTGGCAGCCCCCATTCCCGAAGCATCCACGGGCAGTTCCCCGAAGGGCTGACACCGGCTGCGCCTCAGCAGCCGGACAACCTCCCTCCCTCTGGTCGGACACTGCAAGCCACACAGCCACTTGTGTCCCCTGTGTCCCTGGAGGCCGCAGCGCGTTTTGGGTTTTGGCGCGGACGGGCCGCTCTCGGCTTCCGTAGTCCATTTGCCCCCGGAGCCTGCCAGACCCCTGGCCCCATGGGCGGGCCCTGCTGAGTCCCCAAGCGCCTCCTGGGTTCTTACCACCACCCTTGGGACGGGATGAAGTGCCACCTTGTGCGTAGAAGCCCTGCACACAGGCAAGAAGCCCCCCAGGCCCGCGGGCGCGCCCGACCCTGGAGCCCCCTGGCTGGCTGCAGCCGCAGGGAACGGGGGTTCTGAGTTGGCAGCCCCCATTCCTGAAGCATCCACGGGCAGTTCCCCGAAGGGCTGACACCGGCTGCGCCTCAGCAGCCGGACAACCTCCCTCCCTCTGGTCGGGCACTGCAAGCCACACAGCCACTTGTGTCCCCTGTGTCCCTGGAGGCCGCAGCGCGTTTTGGGTTTTGGCGCGGACGGGCCCCTCTCGGCTTCCGTAGTCCATTGGCCCCCGGAGCCTGCCAGACCCCTGGCCCCAGGGGCGGGCCCTGCTGAGTCCCCGAGCGCCTCCTGAGTTCCTGCCACCACCCTTGGGCCGGGATGAGGTGCCACCTTGTGCGTAGAAGCCCTGCACACAGGCAAGAAGCCCCTCAGGCCCGCGGGCGCGCCCGACCCTGGAGCCCCCTGGCTGGCTGCAGCCACAGGGAACGGGGGTTCTGAGTTGGCAGCCCCCATTCCCGAAGCATCCACGGGCAGTTCCCCGAAGGGCTGACACCGGCTGCGCCTCAGCAGCCAGACAACCTCCCTCCCTCTGGTCGAGCACTGCAAGCCACACAGCCACTTGTGTCCCCTGTGTCCCTGGAGGCCGCAGCGCGTTTTGGGTTTTGGCGCGGACGGGCCCCTCTCGGCTTCCGTAGTCCATTTGCCCTGGAGCCTGCCAGACCCCTGGCCCCAGGGGCGGGCCCTGCTGTGTCCGCGAGCGCCTCCTGGGTTCCTGCCACCACCCTTGGGCCGGGATGAGGTGCCACCTTGTGCGTAGAAGCCCTGCACACAGGCAAGAAGCCCCCCAGGCCCGCGGGCGCGCCCGACCCTGGAGCCCCCTGGCTGGCTGCAGCCACAGGGAACGGGGGTTCTGAGTTGGCAGCCCCCATTCCCGAAGCATCCACGGGCAGCTCCCCGAAGGGCTGACACCGGCTGTGCCTCTGCAGCCAGACAACCTCCCTCCCTCTGGTCGGGCACTGCAAGCCACACAGCCACTTGTGTCCCCTGTGTCCCTGGAGGCCGCAGCGCGTTTTGGGTTTTGGCGCGGACGGGCCCCTCTCGGCTTCCGTAGTCCATTTGCCCCCTGAGCCTGCCAGACCCCTGGCCCCAGGGGCGAGCCCTGCTGAGTCCCCGAGCGCCTCCTGAGTTCCTGCCACCACCCTTGGGCCGGGATGAGGTGCCACCTTGTGCGTAGAAGCCCTGCACACAGGCAAGAAGCCCCTAGGCCCGCGGGCGCGCCCGACCCTGGAGCCCCCTGGCTGGCTGCAGCCACAGGGAACGGGGGTTCTGAGTTGGCAGCCCCCATTCCCAAAGCATCCACGGGCAGTTCCCCGAAGGGCTGACACCGGCTGCGCCTCAGCAGCCAGACACCTCCCTCCCTCTGGTCGGGCACTGCAAGCCACACAGCCACTTGTGTCCCCTTTGTCCCTGGAGGCCGCAGCGCGTTTGGGTTTTGGCGCGGACGGGCCCCTCTCGGCTTCCGTAGTCCATTTGCCCCGGAGCCTGCCAGACCCCTGGCACCAGCGGTGGGCCCTGCTAAGTCCCCGAGCGCCTCCTGAGTTCCTGCCACCACCCTTGGGCCGGGATGAGGTGCCACCTTGTGCGTAGAAGCCCTGCACACAGGCAAGAAGCCCCCCAGGCCCGCGGGCGCGCCCGACCCTGGAGCCCCCTGGCTGGCTGCAGCCACAGGGAACGGGGGTTCTGAGTTGGCAGCCCCCATTCCCGAAGCATCCACGGGCAGTTCCCCGAAGGGCTGACACCGGCTGCGCATCAGCAGCCGGACAACCTCCCTCCCTCTGGTCGGTCACTGCAAGCCACACAGCCACTTGTGTCCCCTGTGTCCCTGGAGGCCGCAGCGCGTTTTGGGTTTTGGCGCGGACGGGCCGCTCTCGGCTTCCGTAGTCCATTTGCCCCCGGAGCCTGCCAGACCCCTGGCCCCATGGGCGGGCCCTGCTGAGTCCCCAAGCGCCTCCTGGGTTCCTACCACCACCCTTGGGCCGGGATGAAGTGCCACCTTGTGCGTAGAAGCCCTGCACACAGGCAAGAAGCCCCCCAGGCCCGCGGGCGCGCCCGACCCTGGAGCCCCCTGGCTGGCTGCAGCCACAGGGAACGGGGGTTCTGAGTTGGCAGCCCCCATTCCCGAAGCATCCACGGGCAGTTCCCCGAAGGGCTGACACCGGCTGCGCCTCAGCAGCCAGACAACCTCCCTCCCTCTGGTCGGGCACTGCAAGCCACACAGCCACTTGTGTCCCCTGTGTCCCTAGAGGCCGCAGCGAGTTTTGGGTTTTGGCGCGGACGGGCCCCTCTCGGCTTCCGTAGTCCATTGGCCCCCGGAGCCTGCCAGACCCTTGGCCCCAGGGGCGGGCCCTGCTGAGTCCCCGAGCGCCTCCTGAGTTCCTGCCACCACCCTTGGGCCGGGATGAGGTGCCACCTTGTGCGTAGAAGCCCTGCACACAGGCAAGAAGCCCCCCAGGCCCGCGGGCGCGCCCGACCCTGGAGCCCCCTGGCTGGCTGCAGCCACAGGGAACGGGGGTTCTGAGTTGGCAGCCCCCATTCCCGAAGCATCCACGGGCAGTTCCCCGAAGGGCTGACACCGGCTGCGCCTCAGCAGCCAGACAACCTCCCTCCCTCTGGTCGGGCACTGCAAGCCACACAGCCACTTGTGTCCCCTGTCTCCCTGGAGGCCGCAGCGCGTTTTGGGTTTTGGCGCGGACGGGCCCCTCTCGGCTTCTGTAGTCCATTTGCCCCGGAGCATGCCAGACCCCTTGCCCCAGGGGCGGGCCCTGCTGAGTCCCCGAGTGCCTCCTGAGTTCCTGCCACCACCCTTGTGCCGGGATGTGGTGCCACCTTGTGCGTAGAAGCCCTGCACACAGGCAAGAAGCCCCTAGGCCCGCGGGCGCGCCCGACCCTGGAGCCCCCTGGCTGGCTGCAGCCACAGGGAACGGGGGTTCTGAGTTGGCAGCCCCCATTCCCGAAGCATCCACGGGCAGTTCCCCGAAGGGCTGACACCGGCTGCGCCTCAGCAGCCGGACAACCTCCCTCCCTCTGGTCGGGCACTCAAGCCACACAGCCACTTGTGTCCCCTGTGTCCCTGGAGGCCGCAGCGCGTTTTGGGTTTTGGCGCGGACGGGCCGCTCTTGGTTTCCGTAGTCCATTTGCACCCGGAGCCTGCCAGACCCCTGGCCCCATGGGCGGGCCCTGCTGAGTCCCCGAGCGCCTCCTGAGTTCCTGCCACCACCCTTGGGCCGGGATGAGGTGCCACCTTGTGCGTAGAAGCCCTGCACACAGGCAAGAAGCCCCCCAGGCCCGCGGGCGCGCCCGACCCTGGAGCCCCCTGGCTGGCTGCAGCCACAGGGAACGGGGGTTCTGAGTTGGCAGCCCCCATTCCCGAAGCATCCACGGGCAGTTCCCCGAAGGGCTGACACCGGCTGCGCCTCAGCAGCCAGACAACCTCCCTCCCTCTGGTCGGGCACTGCAAGCCACACAGCCACTTGTGTCCCCTGTGTCCCTGGAGGCCGCAGCGCGTTTTGGGTTTTGGCGCGGACGGGCCCCTCTCGGCTTCCGTAGTCCATTTGCCCCGGAGCCTGCCAGACCCCTTGCCCCAGGGGCGGGCCCTGCTGAGTCCCCGAGTGCCTCCTGAGTTCCTGCCACCACCCTTGTGCCGGGATGTGGTGCCACCTTGTGCGTAGAAGCCCTGCACACAGGCAAGAAGCCCCTAGGCCCGCGGGCGCGCCCGACCCTGGAGCCCCCTGGCTGGCTGCAGCCACAGGGAACGGGGGTTCTGAGTTGGCAGCCCCCATTCCCGAAGCATCCACGGGCAGTTCCCCGAAGGGCTGACACCGGCTGCGCCTCAGCAGCCGGACAACCTCCCTCCCTCTGGTCGGGCACTGCAAGCCACACAGCCACTTGTGTCCCCTGTGTCCCTGGAGGCCGCAGCGCGTTTTGGGTTTTGGCGCGGACGGGCCGCTCTTGGTTTCCGTAGTCCATTTGCACCCGGAGCCTGCCAGACCCCTGGCCCCATGGGCGGGCCCTGCTGAGTCCCCGAGCGCCTCCTGGGTTCCTACCACCACCCTTGGGCCGGGATGAGGTGCCACCTTGTGCGTAGAAGCCCTGCACACAGGCAAGAAGCCCCCAAGGCCCGCGGGCGCGCCCGACCCTGGAGCCCCCTGGCTGGCTGCAGCCACAGGGAACGGGGGTACTGAGTTGGCAGCCCCCATTCCCGAAGCATCCACGGGCAGTTCCCCGAAGGGCTGACACCGGCTGCGCCTCAGCAGCCTGACAACCTCCCTCCCTCTGGTCGAGCACTGCAAGCCACACAGCCACTTGTGTCCCCTGTGTCCCTGGAGGCCGCAGCGCGTTTTGGGTTTTGGCGCGGACGGGCCCCTCTCAGCTTCCGTAGTCCATTTGCCCCCGGAGCCTGCCACACCGCTGGCCCCAGGGGCGGGCCCTGCTGAGTCCCCGTGCGCCTCCTGAGTTCCTGCCACCACCCTTGGGCCGGGATGAGGTGCCACCTTGTGCGTAGAAGCCCTGCACACAGGCAAGAAGCCCCCCAGGCCCGCGGGCGTGCCCGACCCTGGAGCCCCCTGGCTGGCTGCAGCCACAGGGAACGGGGGTTCTGAGTTGGCAGCCCCCATTCCCGAAGCATCCACGGGCAGTTCCCCGAAGGGCTGACACCGGCTGTGCCTCTGCAGCCAGACAACCTCCCTGGTGGGGGAAGTGAGGGTTGAGTCTTGGGCTCAGGTCTGGTGGTGCTCACGGGGGGCCTAGCTATCCTAAGAGCCAGGGCTGCTGTCACCTTCCTGCTGACCCAACCACACAAGATTGGAGACCCTCCCTCCACTGTCTGTGATCCTGCTGGGAGCTTAGGACCTGGAGCTTCCAATAACCTCCTTCACAAGGGATGCAAGTCACTCACAATTTACTGAATGTTGAGCTTTTCATCCTCTTCATGTTGTTGGCTTAATTTCCTTTTAGGTTTTCAATTTTTTTTTATGATTAAAAAATATTTGCTGGCTCCACAGCTCACTAGGCCTGCAGCACTGGTACTCCGGGTTCTAGTCCCAGTTGGGGCACTGGTTCTGTCCTGGTTGCTCCTCTTCCTGTCCAGCTCTCTGCTGTGGCCCAGGAAGGCAGTGGAGGATGGCCCAAGTGCTTGGGCCCTACACCCACATGGGAGACCAGGAGGAGGCACCTGGCTCCTAGCTTCAGATCAGCACAGCACACTGGCTATGGTGGCCATTTGGGGGGTGAACCAATGGAAGGAAGGCCTTTCTCTCTCTCTCTCTCTCACTAAGTCTGCCTGTCAAAAAAAAAAGAAAGAAAGAAAGAAAATATCTAAAGGTATTCTATAGAGGTTTTCTAGTCTGTATTGTATCCTTTAAAATGGCTTTCTATTTTTTCCTGCTGCTCCATGGGAAGCCAGTTGACCTATATTGATCTTGTACTCACTCATATCACTTAATTCTCTTAGCTTAAATTTTGTTTTGCATTGCCTCTGTAGATTGTAGAGTGATCCACATATATTGAAAATTTTGTTGCTTAAAAATTGAATCTGGGGCTGGCACCATGGTGCAGTGGGTTAATCCTCCACCTGTGGTGCCAGAATTCCATGTCCCGGCTGCTCCTCTTCCAGTCCAGCTCTCTGCTATGGCCTGGGAAAACAGTAGAAGATGGCCCAAGTGCTTGGGCCCCTGTACCCATGTGGGAGACCAGGAAGAAGCTCATGCTCCTGGTTTCAGATAAGCCCATCTCCAGCCATTGCAACCATTTGGGGAGTAAACCAATGGAAGGAAGAGTTTTCTCTCTGTCTCTTCCTCTCTCAGTCTGTAACTCTACCTCTCAAATAAATAAACCTTAAACATAAATTAATTAATCCTTTTACTTAATGCTTCCATTTTTTGTTTCACTTTCCTAACTACACTTCCAGTACAATGTTGGAGAACGAGAATTTAAGGAGTCAGCTTTGGGTAAACTCCCAGGAAAAGAGGTGTTTTGTTTTTTTTTTTTAAGATTTTATTTTATTTATTCCAAAGTCAGAGTTACACACACACACAGAGAAGTAGAGGCAGAGGGAGAGAGAAAGCGAGAGAGAGAGAGAGAGAGGTCTTCCATCTGCTGGTTCACTCCCTGGTTGGACTCAATGGCCAGAGCTATGTTGATCCAAAGCCAGGAGCCAGGAACTTCTGTGTCTCCTACATGAGGACAGAAGCTCAAGGGCTTGGGCCATCTTCCACTGCATTCCCAGGCAACAGCAGAGAGCTGAATCAGAAGTGGAGCAGCTGGGATTTCAACTGACACCCATATGGGATGCTGGTGCTGGCCCCAAGAGCTTTCAACGTCATGTTATTTATACTGGTTGCTATAGGTTCATCATAGACAATTTTAATTATAATAAAAAAATTCTGATATTTTACTTCTCTGCTTACAGGGTTTTTTTTTTTTTTAAAGGCCAGATGCTGAATTTAATCAAATGCTTCCTAGCATTTAATTTAAATAATCACGTGATTTTTCTCCTTGAATTTTTATGATTTATTTGGAAGGCATACTGACAGAGAATTTGATCCATTGGTTCATGTCCCAAATGATCACAACAACCAAGCTAGGCTAAGCTGAAGCCAAAAGTCAGGAACACCAACTAGGTCTCACACATGAGTGTCAGAGACTCAAGTATTTGGGTCATTTTCTGCTTTCCTAGGTACAACAGCAGGGAACTGGGCAAAATGTCAATCATTCAGGATTCAAACCACTCTGATATGGGACTCCAACATCGCAACTGGCATCACAACTGGCATCACTGTGCCACAAGGGCAGCCATTGATTTTGAGTGTTTTTCTTTTTTAGGAAATAGCTTGATTGACCAGATTTGTATATACTTGAAAGGCAGTTATGAACACACACACACACACACAGAAAGAGAGAGAGGATGAATCTATCAGTGATGGCTAAGTCTGGGACAGGTTGAAGCAGGAGTCTTGACCTCCATCTGGGTCTCCACAAGGGTGCAGAGGGCCAAAGCCTTAGGTCATCTTTCACTGCATTCTCAGGCCTATTAGCAGGGAACTAGATCAGAAGTGCAGAAGGGGCTGGCGCTGTGGTGTAGCAGGTAAAACCACTGCCTGCAGTGCCAGCTTCCCAAATGGATTCCAGTTTGAGTTCCAGCTGCTCCATTACTGATCCAGCTCTCTGCTGAAGTCTGGGAAAGCAGTAGAAAGTGATCCAAGTCCTTGGGCCCCTGCACCCATGTGGGAGACCCAGAGAAAGCTCCTGGCTCCTGAATTAGCTCAGACCCAACCATTGCGGCCGTCTGGGGAGTGAACTAATGGATGGAAGACCTCTTTCTCTCTCTCTCTGACTCTGTCTCTCTGTAGCTCTGCCTTTCAAATAAATAAATACATCTTAAAAAATAAAGAAATACAGCAGTTAGTACACGAAGCCGTGCCCATGTAAGATGTCATCCTTGCAGGCAGTGGCCCCAAGAGATATTTTTAATAACTGTAATGCTTGATATCTTAAGACTATTTCAATAGGTAAACACACACATAAATGGCATGCATCCCAGGGTTCATCCTTACCGTTTGGGTAGGGGCTAAACACCAAGGACTCCTCAGCACCTCAACTCAGAACCACTCTCAGTGGGCTTATACATTACACTAAAGAATAAACTTGCGCCGGCGCCGCGGCTCACTAGGCTAATCCTCCGCCTTGCGGCGCCGGCACACCGGGTTCTAGTCCCGGTCGGGGCACCGATCCTGTCCCGGTTGCCCCTCTTCCAGGCCAGCTCTCTGCTGTGGCCAGGGAGTGCAGTGGAGGATGGCCCAAGTCCTTGGGCCCTGCACCCCATGGGAGACCAGGATAAGCACCTGGCTCCTGCCATCGGATCAGCGCGGTGCGCCGGCCGCAGCGCGCTACCGCGGCGGCCATTGGAGGGTGAACCAACGGCAAAAGGAAGACCTTTCTCTCTGTCTCTCTCTCACTATCCACTCTGCCTGTCAAAAAAAAAAAAAATAAAAAAATAAAATAAAAAAAATAAAAAAAAAAGAATAAACTTGCTTTAAGTGTTCCACAAATAAAAATCAACAAAATGTGGCAATTGAACTCTCTAGGGAGCAACAGTGATGATGCAGTAAAACTGCCATCCAGTGAAGTATTGGCGCCTGTCTGTGGGGTCTTGTACCTACTCATGTGGGTTAAGGGAGCACAGGGAGGCTGAGGAGACTTCAGCTGACAAAACCTGTCCTTTGGAGGTTCAGAAAAGGGAGCAGCAGCATCTTTCTGTAACTTGGGGTCCCAGCAGGGAAATCTTGTGATGTTTCCTCCCAGTAGCCCAGGGGCTGCTTCTCTCCTCCAGAGTCAGGCCCCAGACTCCAGGTCTCTACAACATTTAAATGTTCTTTTGCACCCCCAGCCAGTGCTGAAGTCTTCTATGACCCCTTGCTAGCTGACAGCAGCTGTCATTTCAGCATCCCTTGTGACCTGGAGGATGGATGGGCTCTTGTGGCAACAGTGTCCTGTTCAAAACTGAATCTCAGAGGAAACAGGTTTGGAGGAGTGGTATCTCGGTTTCAGAATATGAGGAACACTGTCAACATGTTAAGGTACTGTAGTGTCTGACACATATAACACCCCTTGACAAATACTTGCTATCCAAGGAGAACTCTCGAAACTTCTGGGGGGTGGGAGAATGCTGTTGTGGCATAGTGGGTTAAGCCACTTCCTGTGATGCCAGCATTCCCATGTGGGTGCCAATTTGAGTCTTGGATGCTCCATTCTGATTCAGCTCCATGCTAGTGTGGCGTGTGGGAGATCTGGATGAAGCTCCTTGTTCGGGCTTCAGTTTGGCCCAATCCTGGATTTTGCAGGGATTTGTGGAGTGAACCAGTGCAAGGAAGGTCTCTCTCTGTCTCATCTCTCTCTCTCTCTCTCTCTCTCTCTCTCTCTCTCTCTCTCTCTGTAACTCTGTGTTTCAAATAAGTAAATTTTTAAAAAGGACATTAAAAAAAACCTGCCAAATATTCTACATGCTGGGCACAGGCCCAGCTCCCAATGTCTTGGTTCCCCTTCATTGTAGCATTGTTATCACACCATTGCATTTGTTAGCTAGATGATTTCACAGACACAATCAGGAAGATACAGATTTCATTTAAAAAAATATTTATTTATGTATTTATTTGAAAGGCAGAATGGCTGGCATTGTGGAGTAATGGGGAAAGCCACTGCCTGTGATGCTGGCATGCCATATGTTTATGTTCTGGCTGCTCCATTCCAATCCAGCTCCCTGCTAATTGTCTGGAAAAAGCAACAGAGGATGGCACAAGTGTTTGAGCCCCAACCACTCACATGGAGACTAGAAGAATCTCCAAACTCATGGCTTTAGCCTGAACCAGCACCAGCCATTGTAGCCATCTGGAGGGAGGGAACAAGCAGATGGAAGATTTCTCCCTCTGTATCTCTCCCTCTCTCTGTGGAACTCTGACTTTCAAAAGAAACAAATAAATATTTTAAAAATTAAAAAAGGGTGAGTGATACAGAAGGAGAGAGACAGAGAGATATAGTTGAGAGAGAGAGAGAGAGAGAGAGAGAGAGAGAGAGAGAGAGATCTTCAATCTACTAATCTACTATTCAAATGGCCACAGTATCTGAGGCTGAGCTAGGACAAATCCAGGAGCCTGCAACTCCATTCAGGTCTCCCATGTGAGTGTAGGGGCCAAAGTACTTAGGTGATGACTCCAGTGCTTTCCCACATGTATTAACAGGGAGTTGGATTGGAAGAAGAGAAATAAGGACTCAAATGAATGCTCATACAAGATGCTGGTATTGCAGGTTGTGGCTGAACATTTGCACCACAGTGCTGAACATGGTTTTCACAGATTTCTGTTGGTCACTGTGGATGTCACGTAGAAAGCATATTTTCTTGGAAGCAAGCAGTTAGACGGTTGCTCCAAAGACACCATGCTAATCTGTCATACAGATCTACATGTACTAGAAATCTCACATTGAGTATGCACACTGTCACCAAATGTCAGACAATAGTAACATTTACTATGACAGTTTAGAGTGTGAACCAAACTTTGAAAAGTTGGTGGATGTTGGTGAAGCATGAAGACCTGCATAGTAGACATTCCTGTAATTTCAGTAGTTGTCTAAGAAAGATACTTGCTTACAACAGCTTGAATTAGAGCATCTCCCTGAGTCTTATCCTTCTGTTGAAAGGATTCTGGGATGCAGCATTGACATCATTGCTGAGGGTTTGCAATATGCTTAGTGTCTTGATCTATAAATATGCGCATCTCCGCTGAATGGTGTGTGACTTGTCTGTGGGCTTTTTGTTGGGTCAGTCCATGTTGGGCTGTTTTGTTGCACTGGAGCTTACCCATGTCATGCAAAAGCTGGACGTGATAAGTGATATCACATGGAGGCTGCTAAAGTAGCATGTGTGGCACTTTTCCTGCATCAAGTCAAAAGCCTATGCCCTCATTTACACCATGAGGAGAGTTAGAGACAGTGGGAGGATGTTAATAGGTGAGAAAACAAGAGCCCTGGGAACAGACCATCCAGAGAGGGGAGCACAAGAAGGAGACTAATATGTGAAAGAGCCTGAGACACTGGAACATTTGGAAGAAAAGACAAGCAAAGAAACAACCTGAGATGTGTTAAATATCCTCCAAGAACAAATCTGACTGAAACCTACATTTGTTCTCTGGAAAATAGACTTTTCTTCACCTTCCACTGCAGTTTAGCTCACAGGTTCCAGTGCAAATCTACAATAGGAAATAATCATCGAGAACATGAACATAAAACTCACTTGCTGGGACTGGCATTGTGGTACAGCACATTAAACTATCACTTATGATGCCTGCATCCCCTATCAGAGTGCCAACTTGAATTCTAGCTGTGTTCTTTCTGATCCAATCTCCTAACCTGTGCCTAGGAATTCGCAGATAATGGCCTGATTACTTGACTCCTTGCCACCCACATGAAATACTCAGATGGGGTTCTTGACTTCTGGCTTCAGTCTGGCCCAGGTTCAACTGTTGAAGCCATTTAGGAGAGGGAACCAGTGAATGGAAATCTCTCTCTTTATCCCTCCCCTGTGTATGTGTATCTCCCTTCTCACTCTGCCTTTCAGCAAAATAAATGAATCTCTAAAATATCTCCCTTCAGGATCAAGCATCTGGGGGATATTACACTTTAGGAAGAAGTGGATTGATTTGTTCAGAGTACTCAAAGCAGTTTCTTTTTTTTTCTTTTTTGACAGGCAGAGTGGACAGTGAGAGAAAGAGACAGAGAGAAAGGTCTTCCTTTGCCATTGGTTCACCCTCCAATGGCTGCTGTGGCTGGTGCACCACGCCTACTCAAAGGCAGGAGCCAGGTGCTTATGCTGGTCTCCCATGGGGTGCAGGGCCCAAGCACTTGGGCCATCCTCCACTGTACTCCCTGGCCACAGCAGAGAGCTGGCCTGGAAGAGGGGCAACCAGGACAGTATCCGGTGCCCTGAACAGGACTAGAACCCAGTGTGCCGGCACTGCAAGGTGGAGGATTAGCCTATTGAGCTGCGGTGCCGACCCTCAAAGCAGTTTCTTTATATCCCCATTCTTTGTACATACTTATGTTTTTATAGTACTTATTATAGCATCAGTGTGAATTTTCATTCATTTTCTCAAATCTAGTGTGTGACCTATTAAAAAGCAGCCTTCCTGATTGTGTGTCTTTTTGCTGCTCCATCCCAAATACTTAGAATAGTGTCTAGTGACTGACATGTGAAGATCATTTGTTGAATGAACAAACTGAACTATTTACTAAATGTTAATGAAGGAGCTTATGTGCAATCATTCCATTTATAAAATAAAGCTCAGCTGACTATGAAATGTTTATATTGTATAGAAAATATATATGAATTTGCAATCTGCCTTTGAACTCAGTCATAAGCATCAGCATCCTGGTCTCCTTAATTTGTTGTGGGCAGTAAGAAGACTTCTGCCTGCTCTGTTTAAAGATCCCCATGGTTCTCAGTGTTCAGAGAGCTTTTCTGCTGGTGACCTTCCATGTCCACCTGGTTTCTCTTTGTACCAAGCCTGGACTTGAGGATTGTGATTGTGGCTATGGATCCCAGGTCAAAACTCAAAATGTACCCACTGAAATATTCTCTGATTTCCTTTTTGATTTCCTCTTCAAGCCAATGGCTGTTTGACACTGTGTGGATTGACATCCACATATGTGTGACTTTTCCCATTTTTCTGGAATTGATTTCTGTTTTTATTCTATTAGAGTTATGAAAGACAATGATATGACTCCAATTTTCTAAATGTTGTTGATGCATATTTTCTGAATTAACAGATGATCCCACCTGGAGACTTTAGACAGCTGTTGAGAAGAACACATGTTCTGCCTCTGCCAGGTAGAATGCTCTCTGTGTAACTGTTAGGAAAAGTTGATTTATAATATTGTTCAAATCTACCATTCTTTACTGATTTCCCACCTAGGTATTCTATTCTGTGTTGAAAGTGGAGTATTGATATGTTCTGCTTGTTCCCTTGCTGTTTATCTCTTCAGAGCTGTCAACATTTGCTTATATATTCTGATGATCTGAGGTTGGGTATGCATGTTGTTCAACCTAGAAAAGTACACAGAGGAACACGCAAGAATATCAAGAATAATATGGAAACAAAATGAGGAATTCAAAAAACACATAGAACAATGAAGAAGAATCAATCGATTTTCAAGATGTAGAAAATGGTGAATAAAAAGAAAAAAATCAAATAGAAAACTTTTACTCCAAGGAACACAACAGAAGAAATATTTTGTTATGCAGAAATGGGGTTGGACTTGTATGATCCTCCAGCTTTGATGCATTTCCCTGGCACAAATCCATGTCTTCTACTGAGAGCATCATTCCAGGACTTCTTCAGGGAGGGATCCATCCCACCTGTCAGTGCAAGTGGTAAGTGAGGATAGAACTAGCTCCTGCTGCAGGGGCAAGGGTCATGCTTGTTCTTCCTGCTGTGGCATTGTTGGTGCATGAGGAGTTGGGGCTCAGGGGTGCACATTTTAGGAGGGAATGTATAGGGCCCAGGATTTAGCCCTGGCTATGGACATCTCTGTGTTCAGCTCAAGGCACACCTGCTTCCACCTAAGTGTAAGATGCCCAGTGGTGACCACATTATGTTTCCCTCAAACACAGCCAGGAGGGAGGGAACCCAGGCCACACCCACACAGAACATGGCTTCTGCACTCTGTCATCAGTGTCTTTAGTGAGAGAGGATTGCATCTGATTCTTATTTCAAAAAAAAAATGACATAGCAACTCAGCAAAATGGAATCAGGGATGTTACTATTTTGAAAATGGGCAAATATAAGCGATTATACAAAATTAATAAGTATTAACTGCACTTCTGAGAAAGCATAACATTAACTTTTATGAGATGTGTATTTGGCCACTTTTCAAATCAACTTTTTTTTTAAAAGAGCTGTGTTGTTTATTTGAAAGGCAGAGTTAGAGAAAGAGAGGTAGACAGAAAGAGATCTTCATCTGCTGGTTCACTCCCCAAATGCCCAGAGTGGGCTGAGCTAGGCCAATCTGAATCCAGGAGCCAGGGGTTTCTTCCAGGTCCCCCATGTGGGTGAAGGGGCCCAAGTATTTGGGCCATCTTCCTCTGCTTTCCCAGGCACATTAGCAGAGAGTTGGATGCGAAGTGGAGCACCCAGGACTTGAACCGGCACCCTTGTGGGATGCTGACATTGCAGGCCAGGGCTTTAACCTGTTGTGCCACAGCTCTAGCCCCCATTTGACCACTTTTAAAATGTACTGTTAGTGTGGTCCTGACCAAAAAAAAAATATAGCTGATGAATTTTATCATCTTAAGTATTTCTGAGTGTATGGTTGAGTAGTATTGAGCATATGCACATTGCTGTGGGACCAATATTCAGAACTGTTTTTCCTTATGAGACTGAAACTCTCTACCCATTGAATGAAAGTTTTTTTTATCATTTCACCACCTCCAGATCCCAGCAATTGCCATTCTACTTGCCATTGCCCAGACTATGGAGTCTTTAGGAGGTATGGTGATATTTCAGGGTCACATAACTGAGAGGGTAGAGGGACCCTCCTGGATCTCAGTTTGTCTCTGCAAAGCTGGGTTCGGATTATACCTGGAAACTCCCTGGGGTTTTCAGATTGGGCAATGTGGCATATATGTGTGTGACTATGGACATGGCATGAGGCAGATGGAGGATGAGACTTTGGAGAGGTCTTTTCTGCTGAGGAATCCCATGAAAGAGGATCCCAAGAAATGAAATCAATTTCTTGAGGAAAGTCTACAATAGGACCTGGAACTCAGGGTGTCTAAGCTTTCTTCGCTGAAGCCCCACTAGAGAAAGCCATCTGTTCTGCTGCTTTGTCCTGACTTTCCAGGGGCCCAGACTCAAGATTTCCTGGATGTGAATACTTTATAACTGAGATATTGACTCAGCTCTTGCTATTGACACCTCGGGCATTTGGGCAGGAAGCATCCCATGGTGACATGGGTTGTCCCGAAGAAGGAAACTCTAGGCAAGGTCACCACTCTGATCCCATTTGGGCATTGCAACACTACTTCCCCTTTTGTGGGTATTATGTGTCAGAGCTGGTGTCTCCATGTGGAAACAATTAGTGTTTCCCAAAACAAAATTAAATATTCTCTGATAAAAAACATTGAAAACCATAAAACCCGTTGATAATATCGGAAAAGACAAACACAGAGGCTGTAGCAATATCTAGGATTGAGTTTGCAAAAACAT